>NC_025697.1:2910487-2940255 GCF_000633955.1 Camelina sativa
TTTTTTTTTTTTTTTTTTTTTTTTTTTTTGTTCTTGTATTTTTTGGGGGTTTGAGGTTTGGAATAGAAAGCTCCTGTTTTATCCATGTCATTCTTCATCTTTTTGTCTGGCATTGAGAGAGCCCTTGGGGTCCCTTCTGTTTTTTTTTTTCTTAAATTCTTACATTCTGTTTAGATTTTTCCTCTAGTTTGATTTTAGAGATAGTTTGATATTTTCTTATTCTTTGGATTTTTTTTTTTGATTTTAGAGGTAGTTTGATCTATCTTTCTTATTCTTTTGGATTTTTTTTTGTTGTCAGCTGTGTACAATGCCGTCTGATATACTGGAACCAAGAGGTGTGCCAACACCTTCTCATTTTCATGAAGACATTCGCATCACTCCTGAGGTTGTTAACTCAGTTATTTGAAATTTTTAATGATACAATTGTTCTGTCTGTTATGTATGTGTACAACGGGGGTTTAGTTCTTAAGACATTTGATGTTTTTTTTTTTGTGCAGAAACAGTTTGGTTTCATGAAAAACAACCTGATGGCTGAAAGTGGTGGGGATAGATATTCAAATTTACCGACTAGTTCTTGGACATCTGACAGTTATCAACTCTCTCAACAATCAAGCTTGTCTGGGGCGCTTCCCACTTTTATCCCTAATGGAAAGACAACTACAAGTGATACTCACTGGGAAAAGAGTCTATTTTCCAGCTCTCTCTCTGAACTTTTTACTAGACAATGTAAAGCTTCTCATTCCGTTATACAATATACCACTTATGCAGTTGTTGTTGTTGTTGTTGACATGTTATTTATTCTGATCTGTGTTTCCAAATTGCTGGTTTTGCAGTACGGCTACCAAGAAGTGACAAGTTAGCCTTTACGTCTGCTAAGAAAGAACCTTTTGAGTCTTTAGAAGAGATGGAGGCACAGACTATTGGAAATCTTCTTCCAGATGAGGACGATTTTTTTGCAGAAGTGGTTGGTGATGGTGTTCATAAGTCCCGTGCCAATGGTGGAGATGATTTGGATGATTGTGACCTTTTCAGCAGTGTTGGTGGCATGGAACTTGATGGAGATGTTTTTTCATCTGCGTCTCAAAGAGACGGAATGAGAGGCAGCAGCAATGTTTTCGTTGTTGGTGAACATCCCCGAGGAGAAACTGTATCCAGAATACTTTTTGTTACGAATATGGATAGTATCATTGAAGATTACGAGCTCGATGCCCTTTTTGAGGTACGTTATTTCACCCATGTTTCTCTGGTTATAGATTCCTAAGACACGGAAGTCGTCTCTTTCTCATTGATGATGTATCTTTATTTTCAGCAATATGGAAATGTTCGAGCTCTTAACACTGCTGGCAAGAATCGTGGCTTTATCATGGTATCATACTATGATATTAGGTCTGCTCAGAATGCGGCAAGAGCACTCAATGGCAGACTCTTCAGGGGAAGGAAGCTTGACATTCGTTATTCTATCCCAAAGGTGTTGTTAAATGTTCTGACGATCCCCCTTGTTTGTATGATTTTGGTCGTACTTTACTTTTACCTGTCATCTAAGCTGTCTTTACATCTTGCTTACTACTCTTTGTTGTGATATCAGGAAAATCCCAAAAAAGAGAACTCTAGTGAAGGAGCCTTGTGGGTAAATAATCTTGATTCTTCTATATCCAATGAAGAGCTTCAGAGAATAGTCAGACCATATGGAGAAATCAGAGAGGTTTGCTTAATGTCCTCCTTTGTTCCTGCTTTTGTGATATTTAACGGTTATGCGACATTGTTATGATTTTGCTATTTCTGTTTTATATAGGTTCGTAGAACCATGCATGAGAACTCACAAATTTACATAGAGTTCTTTGATGTTCGAGCTGTAGAGGCCACACTTCGAGGACTAAATGGACGTGAGGTCGCTGGGAGGCAGCTTAAGCTTTCACCAACCTGTCCAGAGGGTACAAGGTGATTAGATTATGAACTTTTCTTCCCTCCTTAGTTATTCTCTATGGCTGTCTTAAATAGTAACTACCGGATTTGAACTGTGTTGATGTGTAGGATTCATCATACTTTTTTTTCCCTTTCAGTTTCTCGCCACAATTTGCTGCAGATGATGGTGAGGGGGGTCTACCTAAAATGGCTTTTAATAACGTATCATCAGCACACATGGGTAAAATAGTGCACACAGTTCATGATAATTTGTTTCTCAATAATTAAACATCCAAGGTCACAGCTCATCCCTATCCTTTAATATATCTATTTCAGGGAGACATTTCCCAGGAATATTAGCTTCGACCTCCATTGATGGTGGATATATGCGAGCTATGCACAATTCTGTTGGGTCACCTGTGAACTCATCATTCATTGAGACTCATCAGAGTCTGGATGGTCCTATTGGTTTGCCACCATCCTCAAGAGTCATCTCAGCTAGCAAGCCTGTTGGTCTTCAGGACACTGGAAACCGTTTTGATAATTCGAAATCGGGGATCCAAAGCATGCCAAATCTACATCCTCATTTTCCTGATTACCTTGACAACTTTGCAAGTGGCTGTCCATATAAATCCTCTACTACATTCTCTGAAATGGTCAGTAATGGCCAAAAAGCAAATGAAGGCTTTATGATGAACAGTGTTCGTGGAATGGGCGTAGATGGGTTTAACGGAAGTGGTAAGTACATGTTCTTCTTATTTCTTTTCTGCTGTGTTACAGTTGCTTAAGGATGGGTGTAAAACTTGTCATTCTTACAAAAATGGTGTTGGACTTACGTTTTCTCATTTGTAATTTTCTTATTGTAGTCATAGGTTCTCCCATAAATCAAGGATCCAATCGTGCTAACCTCAACTTATGGAGCAACTCTAACACTCAGCAACATAATACCTCAAGTGGCATGATGTGGCCTAACTCACCATCTCACGTCAACGGCATTCCTACTCAGCGCATCCCACCTGTTACTGGATTCTCTAGAGCATCTCCTCTAATGGTGAGCATGGCATCATCGCCTGTGCATCACCACATTGGATCAGCCCCAGTAATGAACTCACCTTTTTGGGATAGAAGACAGGGATATGTAGCTGGATCTCCAGAATCTTCTGGATTTCACTTAGGTTCTCATGGTAGCATGGGATTTCCTGGCTCTTCACCCTCACATCCAGTAGAAATTGGTTCTCATAAGGTTTTATCTCATGTTAATGGCAATTCAAAAAATGCACGATCATCGAGACAGATGCCTCACCTCTTTAATGGAAGGAGCCCTATGCTTTCAGTATCAGGCACTTTTGACTTGCCTAATGAACGGTACAGGAATCTCTCTCACAGAAGAAGCGAATCTAGCTCTAGTAATGCTGAGAAGAAACTGTATGAGCTTGATGTTGATCGCATATTAAGTGGTAAGGACAGCAGGACAACGTTAATGATAAAAAACATCCCTAACAAGTAAGTGAATTCACCTTTTTCTCCTATTGTTCTCTGTTTTATAACATTCCTTATAAGTGAATTTAGCTGGTTGCTGATTTTATCCTTTTTTTGGGGTTTAGGTATACTTCTAAGATGCTTCTAGCTGCCATTGATGAGTTCTGTAAAGGAACATATGATTTCCTATATTTGCCAATTGACTTCAAGGTATGGCCTCTTACCTTTTTATCTAATGGATTCTAATTCAACCTTGTAGCTTACGGTATTTTTAATGTCAATGTCAATGAACAACCTTCCGTCTATTTTCAGAATAAATGCAATGTGGGATATGCTTTCATCAACCTTACCGAACCTGAAAATATTGTTCCGTTTTATAAGGTATAGTAGCCTTGTGCCGTTTTATGATCAATTTGTGTTGATGATGAACCTTTGTTGTTAAGAAAAAAAAAAGCATTGGGTAACAAGTTTAAAACCTTAACAGGCATTCAACGGTAAGAAATGGGAAAAGTTCAACAGCGAGAAGGTGGCATCTCTTGCATATGGTCGGATTCAGGGAAAATCAGCTCTCATTGCCCATTTTCAGAACTCAAGTTTGATGAACGAAGACAAACGTTGCCGGCCTATTCTCTTCCACACCGCTGGTCCAAATGCTGGTGATCAGGTAAGAAGAAAGATCAAAGGTCTTTACTCGAGATAGGTTTGTATTAGTCATCGTCAGCCATTTTTATGAGAGTTTGTAAATGTGCAGGAACCATTTCCGATGGGTTCAAACATCCGGTCAAGACCAGGCAAGCCTCGAACAAGTAGCATCGAGAATTACACCAACTTTAGCAGTAGCTCTGATAACCGGGAAGAACCTTTTAATGGGACCGACTCGATGTAACAAATGATGAGGCAGCAGACAGTTTTCATGTCGTAAAGCCAGACTAACCTTAGACGTCTTCTATCAGAGGTTAAAAAAAACCCCAAAAGATTAACACAAGGTAAAAATATATATGTCGTTGACACCCCCACAGCTATGTAAATCCTTGGGGGAGTGGTGAATTACTGAGAAAACTCATTTTGCAGAGGAGAAAGGTTTTTTGAACTTGGTCCTTTAAACTCATTCAGGGTTGTTGCTTCACAAGTTTTGTTGTATCATTAAACCTCCTAGAGAAATCTTGCTGGCTTTTTTTCTCTTTTTATTTCTGATTTTTTTTTTTTTTCTACAAAAATTGTTGGGTTGTGTCGACAAGGATCTTGTCTTTTTTACTTGCATACAAATGTAACAACCTGGTACGGTATATTCAGTTTCTTCGCCAGCGTTTTGGGACCATATAATTTATCATTTATGTAAAACCCCTTGATGGCGAATGTAAAACCCTTTGATGGCGAAGTCTTTGGCAATGCCTTTGGGTTTTTAGCGTTTATTTTAATCTTTTGTTTGGCGACTTTGAAACCCTCTGAGACAGTCAGTTCTATAACCCTGGCTGCTACTATTATCTGAATGTCCAATCTACAAAATGAAACGAGTTTAAATTGGGTTTTGGTCATTCGAACACAAGTAAGAATCCCCCCCATAGTCCGGGAAATAAGGACAACCAAAGCTGAAAGCTGCGTTGCGTTGTGTATAAAAAAAAAGATTGGCTGCTTCAGGAATGTTAACTAACATATTATGGTCCTGTTCGTTTCTCTATTCGGATGAACCATCTGAATAGAAATGAAAAATAGTGTTCGCTTTTAACAATTTAACAGACCATTTGGATGTATCAGTTGGATGATTTTTTCTAAACTCATCCAAAAAATATAAAAAATCTGGCTGAGTGTGATTGGTGTGCATTCTACTGGAGATGATTCAGCCAAAAATAGAAAATGTCCAAAATGCCCTTGCCTAATTTAAACAATTACACTATGTCACCATCTCTTTTCCCCGACACTGAAGAACATAGATGTAGGTTTTCTCACTGTTCGCCGGATCTCTCGTCGGAGTACCTGGTTTATTTTAATCCCCCTCCCTCTCTCGCGAAGAAGACGAATTAGGTTTTGGATATTGGTTACTTTGGTTTAATAGGGTTTGAAGAGTGTGAACTGGACTTAGCATTAAGTTTGATTATTGATTTGAAATACTAGTCTAGGATGCTTTGATTCTTGGATTAGCTTTAGTTTACGGCTTTGTGTTGCAAAGTGTGTTGGATCAATAGATCATATGAATAGGATGTTAAGGTTTCAGATAACGTTAACTTATGAATATATTTTTTCAGAGGTTGTTTGGTAGCTGTGGAGATTTCTGTTTCTGGGTTTGTTTGTTTTGGGTTCTTTTGAGTTTCTACTTGGAGTTTGCTACTGGTGAAAGCAGGGATGCATGACTTCCTGAGTATTATGTGTGTCTATTGGCTAGTGTCTTTCAATGTTTCTTATGAACTCTTGTCTGCGATCAAATTATGTAGGTATGGATCCATGGTTCTGGTTCTGTAGTCTCATTCTATCATTTAGATTTTGGTTCTGAGAAGAACTCTCATATATCAGTCTTGTACTTTGAACAAAACTCTGAATTTGTTCATCAATTTTGCAGGAAACATTTAGGATGATGACATGTATGCCCTTATAGAAGAAATGTATGGACTGAGGGATGCGGTATTAGTATTTGATTTTATGATAAGTTTATGATAAGTTTTGGTTTAGGATAACTACTATAGTTTATGATAAGTTTTGGTTGGATGCGGTATTAGTATTTCATATGGATAATATTGTAGCGGCCCATAAAAGCCAAATGGCCCATTTATGGGCGGTGGAAGAACCTGACCTCCTTTTTCAGGTCTTATGTATGTATTCTCGAGAACAAATTGGGTTTGGTCCAACATCCATATATGTAATTCATGATTGGATAACAGAGGATCTCATGAGCTACATCCTACATATATTTGTTTTATGATTCGTTTGTGATATTTATAGAAAGAAAAAGTTACTAAATACATAGTAGTATGTTGTACACTGTAATTATGCTTTTGAAAAAGGTTGGTTTGCCTTTCTAGTAGCGAAATCTTTGTAAATTGGTCATTATTATGTAAATGTGTGTCTTATTATTCACGTCTCCCTCCAAAAAAGATGCCTTACTCTATTTCTTTCTTTTGTTCCCTATTTCAATTCCAGTCACACCGCATTACACAATAATTTAATGATACAAAATTCAAAAAAAAATATATTCCCATATCACTTGGTAGTATTAACAAAATTATCTCATAAAAACGTCGGTTTGTAAAATCTGATAATATAATAAAACTAGATATATATAACAATTTTCAATGTAAGCCAATAAAAAACAACATAGCCCACTGTAGTAAATATAATCACGTGACGTACGCTTTGTTATCTCACAGTCAATTTAATACATCTCTAGTTTTTTTAAGGCAATGTGATAATTGTAACATTGTCATTAAATAATCTCTCACTCTACAATATTAAGAAAAAAAGAAGAAGGAATATATATAAAAAAAAAAAAAAGGGAGTCAAGACTCAAAGACAGATCGTCGACTTGGAAAACAAAAGTGGGTCCCATCTATTCACTGTCCTTATTTTTTTTTATTTTTTTTCTCTTCTCTCTTTTGTCTTCTCTCTTCGTCTTCCCCCAATCTCCTTCGTCCTTGTTCCTTCTTCTTCTGTTCTGGGGTACGTACTCTCTCGCTAGTCTAATGGGAAGCTGTTGGTCTGATGGGTCAAACGGCGGTGGTGGTGGAATGGTTAGTGGTGGTGTTGGTGGGACTACTTCCTCCGCCGCCACTCCGAACGACGCTGTTGACCATTACCTCAAGTCTCGTGGCTACAATGGCCTCTTTTCTCAGATCGAGGTCCGTCTCTTTGCTTTTGTTTCTTCAAAGATTTGAAATTTTTTTGGTTTTACTAACGTTTTTTCTTTTTGTTTTTGTTTTGCAGCTATCCTTCTCTGCTTCCAATTTACGAGACCGGGATGTGATTTCAAAGGTTCGTTTTTTATTTTTTTTAGAAAACGCAATTCTCTGGAATGGATTCGTTTCTTTATTTTGTTAGCTTCTCGAAAAATCCATACCTTAGTGATTTGATGTATAAAGTGTAAAACTTTATTAGTAATACTTTTGAAACTGCAGAGTGATGCAATGGTGGTTGTTTATACTAAAGGAAGAGATGGAACACTTGCTGAATTGTTCCGTACTGAAGTTGTTTTGAATTCTTTGAGCCCTAAATGGATTAGGAATATTACCATTGGTTATCAGTTCGAGATTGTTCAAACTTTACTGTAAGTTCAGGCTCCTTCAAAATCTCTGGTTATACATCTAAAATTGAGGAAAAAGGAATAAACGTTTCTTAACCACACCTTTTTGCTGCACAGGTTTCGTGTCTACGATATTGACACTCAGTTTCAAAATTCAAAGGAGGAGGTATCTGCAGTTTTCATCTTCCCATGTTAATAATGTTACATTTTTTAATATGATTTGGGAACTTTTCGTTTCAGTTGATTAAGCTCGACGAGCAGCAATTTCTTGGTGAGGCAACATGTACATTGTCTGAGGTATGTTCTCTACTGCTTCTTTGAATGTAAGGAAGCAACCTCCTTTTTTTTTAGTGCAGAGAAAACAGACTAGTGTATCAGATTGCTATAGATTAATATTGATTAAGATGTTATGTGTACTGATTAACTATGCAGATTGTCACCAAATCAAATAGGACGGTTGCCTTAGAACTTATGCGTAAAGAAGGTGTTGGTGCGCAGACTCAACCACAAAACAATGGAAAGCTTATTGTCCATGCTGAGGAGTCTCTAGCTTCTAAGACCAATACAGAGATAGTGTTCAGGGGGTTGAATTTGGAGTCAAAGGATACCTTCTCTAAGAGTGTAAGCTACTAATATACTCTTTGACCACTTTAGCAGAATGTTACTTCAGAGTTCAGACATAAATATAACGTTGTTGATGTTGTTCATACTCAGGACCCGTTTTTGGTGATATCTAAGATTGTGGAGCACGGGACTCCAATCCCAGTCTCTAAAACTGAAGTCTTAAAGAATGATCTTAATCCACTTTGGAAACCAGTCTCTTTAAGTGTTCAACAAGTGGGGAGTAAGGTAAATCAACCAGAGGTGTTTCTTATATCTAGAGTTTTTCTGACCAGGAAGATGTATCAGTTTCTCTTCTGTAATCTTGCAGGACAGCCCACTGGTAATAGAGTGCTTAGACTTCAATGGCAATGGCAATCATGATCTGATCGGGTAACCACAAAATCATAGTTCCTTCCATTCTATTCTTGGGATATGAAAAATGAGTTGCTTTCAAGGTGAGATGATTCTTGTTTCATATTTGGTTTTGCCAGAAAAGTTCAGAAATCTCTTTCAGACTTGGAAAAGCTTCATTTGGCTGGCCAAGGAATCAATTTAGTCTTACCTACTGGTGTTGGACATAAACATGAAGACAGGGTATGGACCTTCAACAACAAGAGGTTTTTATACAATCTAAACTGCGAGACTTCTGATACTATTTACCATAATTTCAGGCATTAAAGAGCCAGCTTTTCGTGGACAAGTTTACTGAAACCGTTCAGCATACATTCCTAGAATACTTGGCGTCTGGATTTGAATTGAACTTCATGGTTGCTATTGACTTCACAGGTAAAAAAAAGACCTGAATAGTGCATAGTTTCTCTAATACATGTCCTTTAAACTTATAATCCAACTGTTCCTTCTCCCATCAGCTTCAAATGGAAATCCTCGTCTCCCAGATTCTTTGCATTACATCGATCCTACAGGGCGGTTAAATGCCTACCAGAGGGTAAGGACTTGATCCTTTCAAGTTTCTTTGAAGAAGCTGGTGACTGTGTTTGATCTTTCTTTCTTCTTATTCAGGCAATAGTTGAAGTTGGAGAAGTATTACAGTTCTATGACTCTGACAAACGCTTTCCCGCGTGGGGTTTTGGAGCTCGTCCAATCGACATCCCGGTCTCACATTGCTTTAACCTCAACGGAAGCAGTACTTATTGCGAGGTCTTGCAACAAATCTTACTCACATTGAACTAAACAACTTTGTATCAAAATTTCTCCACTGAAATCTTTTTTGGTTTGTTTGTTTCTCAGGTAGATGGGATTCAAGGTATCATGAATGCCTACAACGGTGCTCTCTTCAACGTCTCTTTTGCAGGGCCTACTCTATTTGGTCCCGTGATCAATGCTGCTGCAACAATGGCTAGCGACTCACTCTCTCAAAGTGCAAAGAAATATTACGTCTTGTTGATAATCACAGTGAGTTTTATATATATGAATACAAGACATGTGGTTCTTTCTCTGATTCTTGTGTGTTTTTGGTTTATAACATACAATGTCACGTTTTTTTTTTGTAGGATGGAGTAATAACAGATCTCCAAGAAACGAGAGACTCGATTGTCAGTGCATCGGATCTCCCATTATCAATCCTCATTGTTGGAGTTGGAGGAGCTGACTATAAAGAAATGGAGGTTCATAAACAAAAAAACATTATGCTTAATATTATTAGAGAATCTTGAAATAGATTCTTACAAAGTTATGTGTTGATTGTTGTTGTTGTGTAGGTACTAGATGGAGATAAAGGAGAGAAATTAGAGAGCTCGACCGGTCGCATAGCATCGCGTGATATCGTCCAGTTTGTTGCATTAAGAGACATACAATGTGAGTTTTGTGTTTCTTGATTTGTCCTTGCTTCAAAAAACGCTTTGGTCTCTGATCAATGTGGTTGTTGTGTGTAGATGGAGAGGTGTCAGTGGTAGAAGCGCTCCTAGCTGAATTGCCAACACAATTTTTGACGTATATGAGAAACCGTAACATCACTCCCACCTCCACCAACACCTCTTCTTCTTCTTGATCCCAACTCACTCTCAACACTGTACATACATCATCATTCACAGCTCTAAACGCTGTCGTTTTCTCTCGTTTTTTTTTTTTTTTTGTCATTTTTTTTTGGTTTCTCTTTGTCTGGAATTTTTCCATTATCCAGTTCCACGTCAAAATTCATATCATCATCACTCTTGATTTGTTGCCAAAAACTTGACATTATTTTTATCAATATCATTTGCCAAATTTACAAGTTGGTTTGGCGTATTCACATGTTACTGTTTCAACGGTCAACATATTTAGCTGTTGACTTTCTTTCTTCTTTTAGTTAGGATTTAGGTAGACTTTTACTAAGCTTGACCGTTGATTTTAATCTTTACCGTACTTCTCGCTGACACAAATAACATTACAAAAAAATGTAAACACAATTTTTTAAAATTTTTTTATATGAAAATGTTAACTTCAAAGTACCAACTTATATGTTAATATAAAATTGAAAGTAAATGTAAACGTAAAGTAAAAAAAAAAGAATTGTCAAGTCGTGGATAAAATCAACTCAGAATAAATGGTTTCCGGTTTATTGATCGGTTCAATTGCATATGTAGCTATTTGGATGAAACTAATAGTTTGTGTAGTTTTATAAAGATTAAATTTGTTTATGGTGTTTATTTAAGAAGCAAAAAGTTTTTGTGTATGAAAGTTGAGAAAACAATAAGTACATGGTGGAATAATGCGGCAACCCCTAGAAAAATAATCAAACTTAAGCTATGTGACGACGTCGTCATCGAACTCAATTTCCCTGCATGCTTGGCAATTAAAATAACCATCAGAAAATGTTGCTTATTTGTATTCGTTTTCTTTTTAGTCAACAAAACTGCAAACACCTACTAGTACCCATGTGTATATCCTTTTTGAAGTTTTCTTTTCAATCAAATTTCAAATTCGTTGACATGTTGTTGTTATACGATACTCTCTACTTTTTTTCTTCCATTTGATTCACTTTCTTACGTGTGTATTTCACCTGTCTAGCTATAGGCGTAGGCGGGAAAGTATGGACTTCTCTCTCTTCTCTCTCGTATCATTTAGAGAGAGAGAAAGTTCAATCGTTCTTGTTTTGCTGGATCGTATCCAGTGAGTATGCTTCCCGTGTTTCAGCAACGGTGGCTGGCTTCTGTTGTTTCCGGATTTTTGTCCGGATCTGTTTTTTTTTTTTTTTTTTTTTATCTCCTTCGATTCCTTTTCTTTCGGTTTCATTGGCTTTCTTGCTTGATTGCTCTCCATAGGTCCGAACCTGTAATTCTCAGTCCTCTCTTTATTAAGAGGCTAAATCCGGTCTTCATGCTTACTACTGGTTTCTAATTTCTAAAGATCGGGTTTGGTGGTGGATTGTTTGGTGCCCTTAGATTGATTTTGAAAGTAATTGGAGCTGATGTTTGTTGGAGCTGATTATTTGATCAGTTTCATCTTCCGGAGCTATATGGATCGACTGGTTTTTTTTTTTTTTTTTTTTAAATTTTAGGTTTAATGGCAGAAGCTTTGGGTCCAATTTGGAATTCTCCGATATATGGTCATTCAGCGACGCGAGCTTTTTGCGCTTAACGTCACACTCATGCGTCACTTTTCGGTGAATTCAGAACTTTCTTGAAGGTTGAAAAGCTGATATTAGAAGATGAAGTTGAAGAAGATTTTCAGAATTGTATTTAGTGGAATCTTAATCTCATCAAGCTAAAATTGGAATTTTGCCATAATTCTTTGGGCAAAGATTGAGATCGATCGAATTGAGATTTCCGGCGACACAACAACTTCCGGTGATCGGAGATTTCCGACCTCTTCCACTTCCCACGTGTCTTCCAACCCGTTTTACAATAGCCACGTGCCCTATGTGTTGTATCCAAGCTTTCCTTCTGTTTAGGTTCTCTTGTTGGGCTTTGACTTTTTATTTTATTGGGCTTATCTACTTTCTTCTATGTAAAATACTGGCTAGTCTCTTATGGCTGAATAATAAAACAAAAACAAAATTGTGAAAAAAAAAAAGAAAAAAAAAAAAAAAGATTCACTTTCTTACTAAAAATATTCACTTTGTTTTGTCGTAATCGTAGCTATAAAATGTCATTTTTTTTTATAATCTAGACGAAGAAAATTTAGTGACCAAATGTCGTCCCTTCACAACATATCAATCTTACGTTTTTTTGTTCACGATGTCATACGTGACATATTTATATATATGTTTGTTTCCGTTTATTATTTTCTTAATTAAATTTAAGCGTTACATGCATAATTTTTTACTATGAACAAATACAATACCAAAAAAAAAAATAGCGTGTTGCTTGTTGTTGAGAAAATATTACAAATAAAAAAAATGTGAGCCACGTGCAAACGAAACATGACTAATAAAGACAATAGTTAGTTCTATCGATTGGAACTCTCTTATTTAAGTTCCTCTCCTACTTCCCGTAATAAATAAACAAACCTCTGTCTCCACCTAAAAAAATGTGTTTTCTTAGAATAATATTTGGGAGTTGGGACCATGAAATGTCGTTGGTTGTCAATTGTGACTTGTCAAGGACCACATCATACAAAGTGATTTTGTTAATATATATATATATATATATATATTTTTTTTTTCTTTTTTTTTTAATAAAATGTAAAATTTATTCAAAAAAATATCGTTTTATCAGCTGGTAGTTGAAAATGTGAGTTTGAAAAAATTATCTAAGCATTAGCACATGAGGAAGATTAATCTGCAGAATATCTTGATGATAACCACTCTGCCATGGCTTTTGCATATTTGCCTTTGCTTTGAGTGTTGATGCTTAACAGTCTGTCTCTAATGTTTCTGTCAAGTGTTTTGAGCAGTTGAGGAGCTTGTTAATACCAAAATGATTTTGTTAACATGTATCATTAAATAGCTTGTTAATACCAAAATGGTTCGTTTTAGATGTTGTTGTGAACATTGTAAACTTTCTACATCGAGAACCACTATTTTTAATCGTTCATTATAAAAAAAATATTGACAGTATTAATCTAACCCGTTTACATATATTTTTTGGATGACTATTAATTAAACTTTACTCCTTGTTTGATGAACTCACGAATTGTGATAATCTGCTTTCTTTCTAAAGCTTGAATCTTGGACTTAGTGTAGGCATGTAAAAACGTTTTGTTCATCACTGGATCAAAACCTACCACATTAATGTGAAGTATAAACTGAACTATTGCCAGCTATATATAGATGAAATTATAAAACATCTTCGAATAGCACAATTCACACGTTTTCACTTGAGTTATATAGTGATCAGTGTGTACACATTTCTCGAACATAACTTTTGTTTTTCAATCTCTATCCAAATCTTTTTTTAGGAAAAAAGGCCCCACTCACACGTACGTGAACACCTTTTTTATAGATATAGCTCACAACATGTATTTTCCTTTTTGTTAAAATAAATCACAACATGTACACCATATATATAGAAAACAGTTTAACTATTTTCTTAATTATTCCTTCTGCTTTTCAGAGAATGTCGGTTTATAGTTATACACGAAGAATATGTATGTTTTGTTTCTTTGTATGTATATTAAATTAAACTCTCAAAAATAATATAATTTGATTTTTACTCGTCTTCGATTCCATGCCATGCATGTGTTCTTGAAAAGAAACAATTAAACAGAATATATATACATGCATGCTCCTTCTTTAAACTTTCTTCTCCCTTTTTGTCATTTTTGATCTTTATATAGCGTTCATATTAATTTACATGCATTTTTCTATTAGAGCTTTTCTGTTAATCTTTATTGATATACATTTCTTAACATGTTCAGATTCACACGTACGCATTTCTTTCAATAAGCGATTCGAAAAGCTTTTTCACGCGTCTCTACAGGTTTATCGAGTACAGTGATATATAAGTGCATGATTTTTTAAGTTTCTTAAAAATTATAATAGCTAGAAAAATATATATATAAAAGAATATGCAAAACTTCAGCTTGACGTTAAATTTTTGTTGTTTGTCTTATGTTCACACAGACGAAAAATGCTATAAAACCTTCAGAAATTGCTCACCCCAAAACCCTAATTATATATATATTCCCTCTTTCATTTTCCTTCTTCGTCTTCTTTGTTTCTCATGTTCATCAGCGCATCCTCAGTTCAAAATCTGAAGCCCTAAAATCTATAGACAAATTCTAAATCACCTGAAAAGGGGGTTTAAAGGATTTTTACAAGATGGCGAATTCAAGAAATTATGGAAAGAGACCCTTTCGAGCCGATGAATCGGATGAAAAGAAAGAAGGCGACGATGATGAAAACATATTCCCTTTCTTCTCGGCCCGATCCCAGTACGACATGCGTGCCATGGTTTCAGCCTTGACTCAAGTCATTGGAAACCAAAGCAGCTCTCATGATAATATTCAACATCAACCTGTTCTCTATAATCAACAAGATCCCAACCAACAGGTTCCTCCCACTCAAGATCAAGGTATTTTTATTACATATATTAGCATATTACTTGGATTTGCTAGCATATTTATGTGGTGATATGTAAATAGAAAATGATAATAGCTAGTAGTTGTTTTTGTCTTGTTTTATGTACATATATATGAGAAATCAATCAATATACATACACACATATATATACAGCACATATGAATGCTTTCACTTGTTGATTATTTGAAGGACCCTTGAAGAAGAGGCACTATAGAGGGGTAAGACAACGACCATGGGGAAAGTGGGCAGCTGAAATTCGGGACCCGCAAAAGGCAGCACGTGTGTGGCTCGGGACATTTGAGACTGCGGAAGCTGCAGCTTTAGCTTATGATGAAGCAGCTCTTAAGTTCAAAGGAAGCAAAGCCAAACTCAATTTCCCCGAGAGGGCTCAACTAGCAAGTAACAATAGTACTCTTACCGGTCCACCAAACTATTACTCCTCTAATAATCAAATTTACTACTCAAATCCACAGACTAATCCGCAAACCATACCATATTATAACCAATACTACTATAACCAATATCTTCATCAAGGGGGAAATAGTAGTAACGATGCACTAAGCTATAGCTTGGCCGGTGGGGAAACTGGAGCCTCAATGTACAATCATCCGACGCTATCAACTACAACTTCTTCATCATCTGGTGGATCTTCGAGGCAACAAGAAGAACAAGATTACGCCAGATATTTGCATTTTGGGGGTTCTTCACCTCCTAATTCGGGTTTTTGAGATCCTTAATAAATTGGTAATAAGGGATGTTGGGTCACTTGTTATGAGGGGATCATATGTTTCTTGAGTGTTTTGTATTTTCTTTCAGTACGTATGTTTGTTTGTGATCACTTTGATTTTTTTTTATCTTCTTTCAAGAGTTTATGGGGTTCTTCGTTAACAACCCTTGCATTTGGATTTGTTTAAGTTTTTTTTTTTTTTTTTTTTGGGTAACTCGTTTTGTATTAATGAAGAAATTAATTATATACAAAAATGTTACACTTAAAATTTGGAATGTCGTCAAAAATGGTTGTAACACTTAAAGTAATATTAACCTATTCATTTATCATCAGTTTGGTTTTGATTTGAAAATTGAGAAGAAGAAGAAAAAACACAAATTAACGAAAACTGAAGTTTAATCATAGATCAAATTTACACAAACACAGAGTTCCTTTCTATTTTAATTGGAGAGTTTTGACCTCTGTTTTGTGGGCTCTCTTGAGTCAATTTGAATTCACAGAATTGCTACGTATAATCGTTTAGGGTCAGGTTAATTATAAGGAATTACTACTGTTGTTCGAAAACAACGAAGACTATAGTTAGAATGTCGTATTAGAATCACGCTTGTTGACAATACATATTAAAAAGAATTATGAAAAGTAATTTCCGTTATACCCGATCAGGGTTTCAAAAGTAGTATATATGTTTAATCGGTATAATTAACGAGACTTTTAGTAGCCTTTTTTGGTTCTTATTAAAGTAAAAAAAGATTGATACTGGCCTTAGAAGTTATATAACAAGTATGAAAACTTGACCAAAACAGATTCCCCAAGTGTTTGTTCAAATCCTTGACTTTTGTCAATCCATAGAGATTGACTTCTTTTGACCTATGTTTTTATTTGATTTTATTTCATTAAAGTTTTTCCAATCATGTGTAATATATACATTATAAGACATGATATATATCAATTATTATTATAAGTTGTGTACAATTTAATAGACAATGATATAGGAAATGTGGACGCATATTCATAAATGTAAACACATGATATAATAACTAATTTTATAATAAAATTAAAATCACATATTAGTGGTTTATGTCCGTGTGTCATAATTCTGGTGTAAATTTATAGTTAAATCGTATAAAAAAAATTAAAAAAAAATAACAAAAACGAGGGCATTAACACATAGAGTTAGATTCAATGTACATTAGGATTCAGAATTTTTTTTAAAATCATTTCGTTTTGAAATTGAGAGACTCGTTTTTCTTATCTTCATCATAACAATTGAAATGATGGTTACTATGATTATGAATTTCGTTATTATTAAATACTTTCCGACCAACGCGTTACATCCTCTTTCACTTGTCTTGTTATACTCATAGTTTTTTTATTTTCTTTTCTTTTAAGTTTGTTTCTTCATTTTTTACATGTGTTATATTATCAGCGTAAATGGTTAGTTAGTGCTTAAAACTGATCGGTCGGTATGTAAATCTCGGTCGCCGACAAATATTTGTACTTCAACTTCAACACATTCGTTCGTGTAACTTCAAACAAAGCAATCTTTGTACTGTCTCTACTGGAATCAAATATTAACACGCTCGATTGAGGCGCGTGTATGACACCTCTGTGATGCTACTACATAAGTTTATTACGATCATTCAAAAGTTCAAAAATCAAAAACCATTCTTTTGTTAGTCCTGATTGTCTATATCTGACATTTTTTGTAGTGAGGATTAATTACCTAAGACATAAAAGGTTGGTATATATTTTAAAACCTTTTTGGAAACCTATTAATCATCAGTCAATCGAATAGACGATAATCAGCCTTAATATGTTAAAGGATCAACTAATTGATTAGCTAGGAATATGAACTCTGGATCTCCTCTTTTTTATGGGCGGTTTAAATAATTTGTCGGGAAAACAAGTGACCAGTATACAATTTTCAAACAAAGTGTAACTAGCCAGACAAAAAGTTCCGATATGTTACACTACACTAACGAGTTATCCTAACTAATTTTTTAAGAAAGTTTGTTTTCTGAATAAACTAAGACAGTCGAATTATTATTATGTTATATGTTTTAAACAATTGGGATTATGTTAAAAACTATAACATTTTTTGTGTGTGTAGAAAGCGCATCTTCTTTTAACATGTTACATTATACCAAAATACTCAAATTTTAACATGTTACATTATTCTAAAATAAATACTCAAAGTCTTTGACATATGAATTAAACGACCGTTGCTTACAAAACAACACAAATACAACCATGATCCCGACAGACAGAATATAAAGAAAAAAAACAATGAATAAAAACGTTGACAATAACGGAAATTGGGGATGGCCGCCCGCACGCACGCCGGCCTCACCGCCCTTTCAACCTTTGCGGCCTTCTAAGCTCTCGCAAATCTCAACCACCTGCCTTTTTTTTTCAATTTCAAACTTATCGGCCCAAAGAAGTATGAATACATGCATGCATACATATACACAACAAAATAAAATACAAAACGTATGTTTGTAAACGTAACTATATATGGTTCTTGTTTCGTTTCGTTCAGAGATGTTCAAATTGCACCTATCGGCTCACTCATTTTATATATTTATACATAACCGGCCCATTTGACAAATAACACAAACCGTTAGTTTCTAAGTTGATTTGCTAAAATTACAAAAGATTCGAAAATAGTGAAAATACTTAAGTAAGAAAACTATACAGTGACAAAACTATAGATAAAAACTTGTTGTGTTGGAAATATTTGTTGAGGGAGGAGACCAGTTCTGTTCCAAAAATGGCTGAGCTGGGGATAGTAGAGTAGACTAGTGAAATAAAACATGTAGAATCAGTACTTTTGTGTGCTTTGTCTGTGAAATGGAAGAAGGAGAATATTTTGAGCTTTTCTGGAATCAGAATAATCTTCTTTTGCGGTTGATGAAGCTAAAAGATTCTTTTAAAATATCACTGTCCAAAAATAGAACTGCAAGATTAATAGAGATTGCAAAAGAATTGTAATTAATGGCAGAAAAGCGTTTTTATAAACATTAAAAAAAAAATCCGACCTGCCGGAATCGAACCAGCGACCTAAAGATTTGCTGTCACAGACTACAGTCTTCCGCTCTACCAACTGAGCTAAGGTCGGTTATTGATTATTTCTCTCTTAAGCTTTAATTTATTCGTATTAAAAACAATTTGATTTGACCTAATTCGGTTTAGGTCAAAAAACCGGGATACGCACGGTATAATCAATTTTGACCGGCTCCATTCGCACGTGCCGTGTATAAGAATAGCACGTGGAACAACATAGAGAGAGAGAGAGAGAGAGATTGGGATATTATAATTATGCTAGCGTCACTTGCGGTTGACAGATGACCGCCGGATTTTGCTTCACCGGCCACCGTTTGTTATTAGCCAGAACAACCAGAAGAAGACTCACACAACACATTATTTCCTTTTTTTTTTTTTTGTTGTCTCTGTCTCTATCTCCCAAGTGAAGTAGTAAATTTCCAAACTTTTTAGAATTTGTGTTGAAGACTCATTCGCTGCTGTTTCAAAGTCTTCTTCTTCATTCTCAGAACCCAGGACTCACTCCTCTTCCGCGAGATGATCAACGATCCGTAGAATCATTCAAACCTCCCCTTTGTGTGTGAAGGTGAATAAAGCATTCTAATTTTTGTTGTTTTGTGTCGATTTGATTTGATCGGTGAATCAGAAGCAGCCAGCAATGGAGACGGCGAAATCGAAGCTTAAGAACCGTAGCACGGTGAAGAAACCTGTATCCGTGACGATGGAGCATGTTCTATTGGCGTTACGTGAGACCATGGATGAGAGAGAGATCAGGGTTCGTAGTTTGTTTGATTTCTTCGACAATTCGAATTTAGGGTTCTTAGATTACGCCCAGATCGAAAAGGGTCTCGCTTCGCTTCAGATTCCTCCCGAGTACAAGTACGCTAGGGATTTGTTTAGAGTCTGCGACGCTAATAGAGATGGGCGTGTTGATTACCACGAGTTTCGTCGTTACATTGATGCTAAGGAGCTTGAGCTCTACAGGATTTTTCAGGCTATTGATGTTGAGCACAATGGCTGCATTTTGCCTGAGGAGCTTTGGGAAGCTCTTGTTAAGGCTGGTATGTACTGTTCCATTTTCTACTGTTTTCTCACTTAAATTTCCAACCTTTATGGGAACTCTGGAGTTTATGGCACTGTGTTTGATGGTATGATTGATCGGTTCTTTTTATGTATTCCCATTTGATTGTTGAGTATCACCAACCCTACCTATATAAGCCCCACAGTTATGTTCTTGTAGGTATTGAGATCGATGATGAGGAACTCGCTCGTTTTATGGAGCATGTTGATAAGGACAACAATGGAACTATAACATTCGAAGAGTGGAGAGATTTTCTTTTGTTATACCCTCATGAAGCCACCATTGAGAACATATACCATCACTGGGAAAGGGTGTGTTTGATAGACATTGGGGAGCAGGCTGTTATACCTGATGGTATTAGCAAACATGTCAAAAGAAGCAGATTACTTCTCGCTGGTGGACTAGCCGGAGCTGTTTCTAGAACTGCAACTGCACCTCTTGATCGCCTGAAAGTTGTTTTGCAAGTTCAAAGAGCACATGCAGGGGTCCTCCCAACCATTAAGAAGATATGGAGAGAAGATAAGTTGAGGGGTTTCTTCAGAGGTAATGGGTTAAATGTCATGAAGGTTGCTCCTGAAAGCGCCATTAAGTTCTGTGCTTACGAAATGCTAAAACCCATGATTGGGGGAGAGGACGGTGATATTGGTACAAGCGGGAGGCTTTTGGCAGGTGGAATGGCTGGTGCGATTGCTCAAACCGCTATTTACCCTATGGATCTCGTAAAGACTCGTTTACAAACTTGTGTCAGTGAAGGTGGAAAAGCACCAAAGTTGTGGAAGCTCACAAAGGATATATGGGTCCGAGAGGGACCTCGGGCATTCTACAAGGGTCTATTTCCTTCTCTTCTTGGGATTATTCCTTATGCAGGAATTGACCTAGCTGCATATGAAACGCTAAAAGACTTGTCTAGGACATATATTCTTCATGACACTGGTTAGAGCATCGAAGCCGTAGATCTTTAAGTTTCCTTCGTGTATGATTTGTTCTATGATATACTGAAAACATCGTACAATTTTGCAGAGCCAGGTCCACTGATACAGCTGAGCTGTGGAATGACATCAGGAGCTCTTGGAGCATCATGTGTTTACCCGTTACAGGTAGTAAGAACAAGGTAAAAAGCCAAAAAATCCCGAAATCATGTAACAATCTTTATGTCTCTTCTGTGTTTGTTAGTTTGATCCTTTTTCATGTCAGAATGCAAGCAGATAGTTCAGAGACGACAATGAAGCAAGAGTTTATGAAAACGATGAGAGGCGAAGGTCTGAGAGGTTTCTACAGAGGAATCTTACCCAATCTTCTCAAAGTGGTTCCAGCAGCAAGCATTACGTACATTGTTTATGAAGCTATGAAGAAAAATATGGCTCTTGATTAGCTCAATACGGTCGTGAAAATTTTTCTCCGGGTTAGTTTATTCTTTTTTTTTTTGTTCCCAAGGGGTCACTCACTCTCTAGGTTTATTATGTGAGACAACAAAAACAAGACGAGAGATTGTATCATGTCTGCTCGTTGATGTGTTCAAGATTAACTCACATCTCCAAAATTGATTTTGAATGGTTATAACTTATAAGTAATGAACTCACATCTCCCTCATTAATACTATTAACTAATTACACAATTTGACCAATAATAAGAGAGACGAGTATTGTGTAAATAGTTTGTAGAAGTATAGTTTTTGTTTACATAAATTATATAAGTTGACTTTGTAATACAAAAATATTTAGATAATGGCTCACTTCATTTGAAGAGTTGTAAAGTAGTTGGTTGGGATTTCGGCCTCCAAAGGATCAATACTTGAACTGTACTCAGAAAATTGCTGCAACAAAACATAGAGTCAAGGCACATGAAACTGGGATTATATATACATATAAAAGGAAGATAAAATTGAGATGGATCATACTCCCAAGGGATGTCTCCGGCCATTCTCCATTGTTCATCGTTGTCTGTATACGTCAACGTATAGTGATTTCCGACGCCATCTGTTGGAATCAAAGAAAAGTCTTACTTAGAAATATTAAATTATGTATGTGGTTTGTACATTTAATAAGTTTGTAGAACTGATCAAAGCAATACACCACTAAAACAAATCATTAGACTACAAAACAACACACTAGCACAAATCATTAGACTCCGAAACAACACACTAACACAAATCATTAGACTACATATTTTCTTTTACTTGTGTATTTCTATATCTTTGCAAAGTTTCTTATTTATTTATTTAGAATATGCATATGAACTAAGTACTTGTTTTTTCTAGTATAATTTTGATGATAGCTTTCGAGAAACAAAACGTAAGATGATAGTATATTTTATTTTTCTTCGACTAAAAACATTTTTGTTTAGTTACTTACAATTAATTGCTACTCCAAACATATCAGACAGAGCATCTACGAGACGCTCATAGTTCTCAAACGCGAAGGGATCGACTGCCCCTACGCGGTTATGCTTGTAATATACTTTGACAATGCGAGATTCAGAAGATGAAGACGCCATTGATTGATGCCTTTACCTCAAAACCATATGTGATTCAAGTTTTTATATTAGATTTTATCATTGTTGTGATTGTTCGTTCAAATTGGTAAATTATCTATGTATTTTTGTATTAATTCCAAATAAATATTTATACTTATGTTTTTATTCAAAAATCTGCATCATATTATCAAAATAGATGAAAACAATCTAAAAACAAAGTTATTAATTAAAACAAAAATCTAAGAAGAAATCTCAATTAGAAAGACAAGACTGCATTTTCTTAATTATATATGTATTTTTATATTAATCAATGTCATTTAATATTTTTGAAGAGTATAATCTCAATGTCCATAACTGAGAATTTAGAGAGTTTTAGATTGTAGCTTTTGAAGAAATTTTTTAGTTAAATAAACTAAAATGTCTATAGAAAATAATGAATAAACTCAGATTCATAAAATAATTAAATAAAAACAATATCTCCAATTTTGATGGGAAAAACATTATCTCTAGCTTTCATTAAATATATTATGATTAACTAATCATGAGTAAAGTTTTGCTATGAAAAAAAAAGGATTGCTATGGTTTACAAAAAAAAAATATATATATTGTTGATTAAGATTTTATCTATTTAACGTTTTCATGAATCTAAAATATGGTAGATTTAAAATAGTTGATTGTATTTAGACTATTTAAAATAAGCTTAGGTTAACTTTTGAAAATCAACTTGTACAGTCTGTCTTCATTTGTAAAATTCATGCCTGTTGATTTAGTTATGGTGTTCTCCGATGAATTACATATATTCTAAATAGCTGATTCTGAACATATATATATTGATATATTAATTCATTATATTATATATATATATATATTGATATATTAATTCATTATATTTACCTAAAAATTTGAATATACTTTTAATGATGGTTAACTTTTACAGTTTGATGACATATATATGAGCAATAGAATTAAATTATTTTCATTGACTTAAAACATTATACTTATTTAACATATTTGTTATATTTTCGCCGTCAGTTTATATATCTCAATTATTGATCTTTGTATCATTTACATTTTTTTTTTCGAGTAGAAAATATGCTTCATGATGATGACAACAATGTTATACCTAAACACTTATTTATTTTAAAAAGCTATTTTCAGCTTTAGCATACGTTTATTTAAAAAGAAATCAGCGGTTTAATTTTCCATTTTCAATATAATTTTTTCGTGGACAGATTTTTATTAAAATTAAAAAAAGGTAAAATGTGCAATTAAATAATAATTCACTAATCAGAAAATTTGACAAATTTTGCTTGTGAGACAAAAGAGTAGTAACAACTAAACAATACACATAGAGTAGCATAAAAAGATCGGAATAGTTAAGATGTTACGGATTCATTGTTAACGCTCTCATGACTTGGAAGTTGGAACTAAAACGAAAGAAAAACAATTAATTGTTAAGAAAGTGTTGATTATGAAATGGGAGTCATTGGCAACAACTTCTTTCGTTCATGGAGGTTCGGCTGAGGTGCAGATTCAGGTGGGTTTGGTCACAAAATCACTATTTTATATAAAATGAAAAGAAAAAACAAAAAAACAAGAGAAATATTATATATAATGAGCTATAGAATTAATAGTTGTCAAATCAAATGACTCTTTATAGTTTTACATACAACCGTCTCAAACTCTTTCACATCCCGTTAATAACGTTAGCAACGGTACGTACTACTATACTTGGTGAATCGCAACTTGGAACTTAATATATTTAATAAAGATAGGTTTTCAAAGGACACAACAAGAACAATCGTAGAACTACTTAAAAACAATCGGAATACGTACTTCTCGTCAGAGAATATCACCACCGGAAAAATAAGGAAGAAAACAGAAATAAATTTTAAAGATACGAAGAAGAAAGGCGTAGCCTTCCCTTTGCCTCTGATGACTTGCCGTTTGTATCCTCTCCTTCAGAGAAAGATAACGGAACCGAGCTTCTTAACGCAGCCGTCGTCTTGTTCCGTTTCATCCTCCATATCTTCTTTTTTTTTTTCGTTCTCCTGCTTGCTTAGATTATAATTTTAACAAAGGAGAGAGTTGAACCGTTATAGTGTTTCTTTAAGTCTTTCTACGTACATCTTCACCTCCATTTATAATGGCTTCATCTGGTCCCATATCTAAAACCATATTATTATTGTTTTTGTTTAAACATGAATATTATTTATGTCTTTGCTCATCAGTTTTACTTTTATTTCAACCCTAATTGGAATCTTTTTGAAAGTTATATACCTAACGTCGGTAAAATATTTAATATACATTTAATTAACGTGCATGTTCTACTTTATAAAAGAAAATCCATTTGCGTTATTGCTTTTATCAGCCTTCATTCTGTCCGAAACAATTAGTTCAAATGGTTTGAAGAAATAATATTAATTATGAAATTTAAATCGATTTTTTTATATCTGTTTTCTAATTTGATACTTATTATGAACGGAGAGCGGCCATTTTAGATTAGAGAGTAGATCACTGATCACTGATCTCATAATCGATTTTACGGAAGAAAAAAAAACTATTATAAACATTTAATGTCGTACGTTAATTAATATATATTGTATACTCAACATAACTATCAATCAAAGATAACAAAAAAAAAATAATTATGAAACTTGAGATATGTTAACACTTCTATTTCTTAATGCGAACAACACTTCATTTTTTGGCAAAAAATATTATTGCTGTTTTGTATCTTGTAGAATAGCTGAATTGCTAAATTAAACTACGATATTCCTGCTTTGCTTTCAATTATTGATATAATATAGACAGTTGTCGAATCACTCTAGTATACTGCAAATCAACGATTTCAACTATATAGTGTTGAGGCTAGCGGAATTATAATATATATTCAGAAAGCAAAAAAAAAATGAAGAAGGAAAACATGACAAGAAGTATCGAGGTGGTTTCTGCAGATGAAAGGAGTTTTATTCTATTGTTTTTCTTCTTTCCGTCGGCATAGCTTTTGTTTTGGGGGATTTTGTTATATTTCTCCTTCCACTTGTTTATTATATTATTTCAACTTCGTAAGTGCGTAACTATTGTTTTCGTAGCTTAATTAATATTTTTTTTTCTTGATTTACTAGTAGTAGGACTAATTTCCAAATAACCAAAATTTACAAGTTTTACTCGTAAGAATGAATCAAGTAGCAAAATCTTGAATTAAGTAGATGTTAATTTTACNAAAAAAAAAAAAAAAAAAAAAAATCAGTACTGTATTAACTAACATTTATTTATATACAAATTTTTTATTTGTTAAAAAAAAAAAGAGGAAGCCTCAGGCATCGAACCCATCTTCTGTGGGTGATATGATAATACACACGTACGTACTTAACATCTACAAGTATGTTTTTTTTAATTTCCTCTATTATTGCATCAGTTCGTCTTATATTCTTATTTTTTTAATAAATGTCCTCATGACAATTAAAAATACAGGAATTGTATATTATATACTAATGTCATCATCTCCACTAGAAATAACATATATATATTCTAAGAGCTGATCTGGTTTAGTGGTCATACGATCGAGGACCACTTATGACTTACCTCATCGGCTTAAACCACTAATATTCAGTTTGTAATAGTTTGACAAAAAAAAACTTAAATTATTTTCAGCAAAACAGCAAAAAATGAAAAGAAATATATGTGGCATTAATCTCATCTCGCTACTTATCCCTTAATCTCATCTGGCATTAATCTCAGCTTGAGTACCAGACAAGAACGGTCCACCTTCCATTTCAACAAACTAACTACAATTTTTTTTTTTTCTGTTTTTGTTTCTGAATGTTTAAGACCTTAATTCTATCTAAAATACAGTATATGATTAAGAATGTAAAGCAGATCGAGATGAATGTGAATATGATTATAAATGGTATACATTAAATTAATGTGTAGGCCTTTCTTTATATAGGATTGTAAAGCTTCTTTACACCGTTTTATTTATAACAAAAATAGCAATGGACAATAATTAACGTCGAATAAGCACTAATTCCGTTAAAATGGGAGCTAGTAAGCACCAAGCACTAGTTCAACTCGTATCAATTTATTATATTTAAATCAATAGACAAAACTTGTTTTAATTCCTTATTGAGAAAGATTTGTCCACTTTAGTTAAGTCTTATCCCAAATAGCTTTACTTTTACTTTTCTTTGAATTATGAACACTTCACTATATATATCTAGATATAAGACACTACGAAATTTAAATTTTTTATAAACTCCATGATAGTATCAATTATTTAAATATTTTCATATAAAATACACACACTTAATTCATAGAATAATGGGTAATGGCTACAATAAATATTACGTTAAAAGTTTCTGAAATTTATAATACGTACGTAAACATATATATTTGCAGTTAACTCATCTTAGTGTGGGTGTGTATCATGTGAGCCAAATCTGAATGACCACGTAATGAGGTGGACTATCTAGAACTTTACCAGTATAAAGACGATACGAATTAGGTCTGAGTCATTAAAATTAATATCTTCTTTATGTTTTCAATTTGACAGAAGTACCAATGAAAATAAAATACATATATATGTTACTGCAGTGAAATCCCAATAATATATAAGGAATCTGATGTGACGTGGATCTTCAAGACACTTCCACGAATGAAACTGCATGTTCTCAAGTGCTACACGTATAACTTCTACATCTCTCTTCTGAGTTCCAGATGTCTCCATCTTCCTTTTTATATCCACAATCTAAAACACTCCCAAGTATCATCACTCCACAACTAATAAAAATCACAAGATCTCGCTTTTGTTTTCAGCAAAATTTTACTAAAATCACTCTTCAAGACCAGATATGGCCGTTCGATCAACAGTAAGCTAACCTAATACATACATCGTTGTTTCTCTATGATTCATTTGCTCCTCTCGGTTTGACTTTTAATTAATCTTTTTAATGTTTGAAGGGTTACTTGAAAAGCATGGTGCAAAGGTTAAGAACTTACACCGCTCCTACAATACCAAGATCCAAAGCGTATTCTACTGCGGCGATCGAGTACGGTGGTCAGAGAACCTCCACGACGACGGCGGCTACAAAAGCTGACTTCACACCTGTTTACGTCTCCATAGGATTGATCTCATTGTCTGTAACGTTCGGTGTTTACACTGCGTATCTTCATCTACACGAAAACCCTGGCGTGCGTGTCAACAAGAAGATAAGAGAGACTGTCCCCGAGATTGAAGATCCCGATCGAGTTCTAAACGAAGCGGACCGATTCGCCAACAGGTCGTGGTTTAGGAAAATAGCTCACGTTCAAGAGTTTGACAAGCAGGATGTGATTTCCGATCCAATCAGGAAAGACCAGTTCGCTCACAAACCTCGTGCCTTGACGCTAAAGGATGTCGGAGTTGATCCTAAGATGCATGCGGCTCACTAATTAAGCTTCATTTAATGATGTGTTTTTTTGTAATTCCTTGTTTCTTTCCTATAATAAAACGACTTCCTGTAAGATGGTCGGATGGGATTAAGCTGGTTCAATCCAATCCTGTAGTGAGACAACTTCAGTGTTTTTTGTTATTGTTGTTGTTTTCGAACAGTACTTTGTAAAATATATGGGATTACTATATTTGGTTTAATCGTGTGTTTTGCTCTAGGATTGGAGACTCAAATTCAGATTAACCAGTTTTTGTCGGGTTTGATTACTATATTTTGGTTTAATCGTGGGTTGTTTTGATCTATGATTGGAGAGACTCAATTTCGATTTTGATTATATGAGCTTTGAAAATTATAACAAAACCGATTGGAGTGAGTCAATTTATATTTGGGCCCAGGCCCAATACTATAGTCAAGACCGCCATAAACTGGCACGTATTGCTCCTAGTTATTGGATGACGTGTCCATATATGATAGGCTTATGTCACGTGGCGAGTGATATATTATTGGAAGAAGACTCGTAATGACGTTCGTAGGTCTAAAAAAAAATCTAAATACGAAGAAAGAAGACTCGAAAAGAGTATATAAATATACGAAGACACGAGAAGCTAGGGGAGAAATCTTGAAGCTTCGTTATCTTTTTGATTCGATTGTTGGAGTGACTCTGCGAGGATGAGAGAACGGGTTTTTACATTCGTTTCGCTGCTTCTTGTAGCTTTGTTTTCGTTTTCGAGTCTTTGCTACTGTGACGACCAGACGGTATTTTATTTAACTAATCTTTTGTGTTTCGTTGCAAAAAAGTTTCTGTTTTTAGATTTGTTCAATGTGATTTATGTTAACCTTGGTGTTGTGCTTTTTGTTCAGGTCCTGTATGAATCGTTCGACGAGTCTTTTGATGGTCGTTGGATCGTTTCTGAGAAACCTGAATACCAAGGTAATTAAAAGCTTCGAGTGCTCTCTCCTTAGTTGATTTTTGTTTGTTTGTAGTTTTGGTTTTCTTTAGTTTGTTGAAGTGAATGGTAAGTTTAGAATCATAAGGTAGAATTAGTTGTGACTTTAATTTATTGATTTCCAGATTTAGAAAAAGGTCTTTGGCAATATAGACTTTGTGTGAATCTGGCAATTTTCTTGTTTAAAAGATTTTTTTTTTTTTGGGTTTTGTTTGAACTCTTCCAGGTGTGTGGAAGCACGAGAAGAGTGAAGGGCATGATGATTACGGACTTCTAGTGAGCGAGAAAGCTAAAAAGTACGGAATTGTGAAGGAGCTTGATGAGCCACTAAACCTTAAAGACGGAACTGTTGTTCTGCAATACGAGGCTCGTTTCCAAGAAGGGCTTGAGTGTGGTGGTGCTTACCTAAAGTATCTTCGTCCTCAAGAAGCTGGATGGGTTCCTCAAGGGTTTGACAACGATTCTCCTTACTCTATCATGTTTGGACCTGACAAGTGTGGTGCTACCAACAAGGTGCATTTCATCTTGAAGCATAAGAATCCTAAGAGTGGCGAGTTTGTTGAGCACCATCTCAAGTTCCCTCCTTCTGTTCCGTTCGACAAGCTTTCTCATGTCTACACTGCTATCTTGAAACCTGATAATGAGGTGACGATTTTGGTTGATGGTGAGGAGAAGAAGAAGGGTAACTTACTGTCTGCTGAAGACTTTGAGCCTCCTTTGATCCCTTCCAAGACCATCCCTGATCCGGATGACAAGAAGCCAGAAGACTGGGATGAGAGAGCCAAGATTCCAGATCCTACTGCTGTGAAGCCTGATGACTGGGATGAGAATGCACCCATGGAGATTGAAGATGAGGAAGCTGAGAAACCCCTTGGATGGTTGGATGATGAGCCTGAAGAGGTCGACGACCCTGAGGCAAGCAAGCCTGAAGATTGGGATGATGAGGAAGATGGTGAGTGGGAAGCTCCCAAGGTTTCTAACCCCAAGTGTGAGACAGCACCTGGATGTGGCGAATGGAAGAGACCGATGAAGAGGAACCCTGCTTACAAGGGCAAGTGGAGCTCACCTCTCATAGATAACCCAGCTTACAAGGGAATCTGGAAACCCAGAGACATACCAAACCCTGACTACTTTGAGCTTGATAGGCCAAACTTCGAACCTATTGCAGCCATTGGTATTGAGATTTGGACAATGCAAGATGGTATCATATTTGACAACATTCTGATAGCTAAAGACGAAAAGGTTGCTGAAACGTACAGACAAACAACATGGAAGCCCAAGTCTGATGTTGAGAAAGAGAAACAAAAGGCAGAGGCTGAAGCTGCTGGTGAAAATGGTCTCAAGAGCTACCAGGTAAATTGATTTTCACCACAAGAATAGAAAAAGTTACTCATA
>NC_025697.1:2943384-2944917 GCF_000633955.1 Camelina sativa
ACGACCCTGAGGCAAGCAAGCCTGAAGATTGGGATGATGAGGAAGATGGTGAGTGGGAAGCTCCCAAGGTTTCTAACCCCAAGTGTGAGACAGCACCTGGATGTGGCGAATGGAAGAGACCGATGAAGAGGAACCCTGCTTACAAGGGCAAGTGGAGCTCACCTCTCATAGATAACCCAGCTTACAAGGGAATCTGGAAACCCAGAGACATACCAAACCCTGACTACTTTGAGCTTGATAGGCCAAACTTCGAACCTATTGCAGCCATTGGTATTGAGATTTGGACAATGCAAGATGGTATCATATTTGACAACATTCTGATAGCTAAAGACGAAAAGGTTGCTGAAACGTACAGACAAACAACATGGAAGCCCAAGTCTGATGTTGAGAAAGAGAAACAAAAGGCAGAGGCTGAAGCTGCTGGTGAAAATGGTCTCAAGAGCTACCAGGTAAATTGATTTTCACCACAAGAATAGAAAAAGTTACTCATATCCTTTATACTTATATTTGTCTGTGCATTGCTGCAGAAGAAGGTGTTCGACCTCTTGTACAAGGTTGCAGACATTTCTTTCCTGAGTGCATACAAGTCAAAGATCATGGTAAGCTGTCATTTCTAGACTTTAGAACATATTACATGAGTAGAAGGATGGNTCTCCCTACCTCATGGTCCCTTTGAACCATATCACAACTTATCGGGTTTTTTTTTGTAATTTACCGACGACCACCAGCAGGCTTTCTGGCCGGACCAGTGTCCTCGTCATCGGATTGNCATTGAGAAAGCTGAAACACAGCCAAACTTAACCATCGGTGTGCTCATTGCAATCGTGGTTGTCTTCCTCACCCTCTTCTTCAAGCTTATATTTGGTGGTGCAAAGGTAAAAAAACATGTCAATTTTAGTTTGGGTGTAATTTTATTGGCTTGTCTTGGTTGTAACTAAATTTGGGTACTGGATTGTTATGTGTAGGTGAATGTGGAAAAGAAGAAACCTGAAACAGCAACAGAGGCCTCATCGAGCGAGTCAAAGACAGAGGAGAAGGAAGAAACGGCGGCTGTGCCACGTAGGAGGCCGACAAGGCGTGATAGTTAGAGAAAGATTTTGATTTTTGGGTTCTTTGTTTGGTTGAACACCTTATATTAGACAGTAGGAAAACAAGATTGTAACATGCTTATTTTTTTTTATTTTTCTTTGTATGCTTTTTTAGTTTCTCACTTGAATCTGAAGATCAACATGTGGGTTGAAGATCACAGACCGACAATGTCACCTGGCCGTGTTAAAAACTCGAAGTTGATGCTAATAGCACGAGACTCATGTGAAACTTAAGAGTAGAATTTAACCGATGCAACTATAAATCTCATATGTGCACACCTTTGCACAAATCAAATTACACGAGTTTCTACACTTTCCTCAGGCGAACCTTTTTAAGTTCATGAGGAAACAACTTGCTCTTAATCCTAGCACAACTTTCATTTGTCAAAGTGAAAGAAAACAAATGTTAACTGTAAGAGTCTTGGGAACATTTTTTTTTTTTTTT
>NC_025697.1:2951920-2967971 GCF_000633955.1 Camelina sativa
TCATCGGATTCAATGTCACCGTACTGCCAGATTCCAATTCTCGACTTGCGAGCTTCCTCTTGGAACTTCTCTAAAGCATCAAGAGCAGCTAGTTTGTCTTTAGGCTCCCACCTCTTACGTTTCTCCATTCTTGCTATTCCTTCCTGTTCATCATCATCATTCATCATCATCAATACCAGTTCTTGGAGATGTTTTTTAGACAAGGTGAGAGAAAACCGACCTGAAGCATTGCAGCGTTTACAGAGATCTCATCATCGACAGCAATGAGAGTGACAGCAAATTCAGTTCCAGTGCCTTGTCCTTTGACTTTGCCTCCAGATGTGTCTCTTTCTTCAATCACTGCTTTAAACTCTTTACCACTACCCAACGTCACCGTATGCAAATACTCTCCGGCTTCAGGACCAAAATCTTCTTCCAAGCTTGGAACCTTTATGTAGGCAAGTCTGCAGAGCTGAGCAAGCCCTGGTGCTGCGGATACCGAAGGGTCGATTGGTCTGACTGCGNGAGTCTTGGGAACATTTTTTTTTTTTTTTGTTCTCTACTTTTCTCTAATGTGTGTGACAAAGAATTGAGGATAGTTGAATAATATGATGCTTAGGATAAGAAAGGTAAGTTGGACCAGAAACACACAAAAAAAAAAAAACTGTAAGCATGGTTCAAACTTCCTTATTTCAAGTCCTACATGGAAAATTTCTTTAAAGAGTCCATAACAACCAAAAAAGTATAAATTAAAAGAAGAAAAGAAACAAAACTAAAACGTTACAAAAAAGTTCGACATGGCTTTAAACTCTCTTTAGAGAAACCGACCGAAGCTTCTCTCTCCCTACCTCATGGTCCCTTTGAACCATATCACAACTTATCGGGTTTTTTTTTGTAATTTACCGACGACCACCAGCAGGCTTTCTGGCCGGACCAGTGTCCTCGTCATCGGATTCAATGTCACCGTACTGCCAGATTCCAATTCTCGACTTGCGAGCTTCCTCTTGGAACTTCTCTAAAGCATCAAGAGCAGCTAGTTTGTCTTTAGGCTCCCACCTCTTACGTTTCTCCATTCTTGCTATTCCTTCCTGTTCATCATCATCATTCATCATCATCAATACCAGTTCTTGGAGATGTTTTTTAGACAAGGTGAGAGAAAACCGACCTGAAGCATTGCAGCGTTTACAGAGATCTCATCATCGACAGCAATGAGAGTGACAGCAAATTCAGTTCCAGTGCCTTGTCCTTTGACTTTGCCTCCAGATGTGTCTCTTTCTTCAATCACTGCTTTAAACTCTTTACCACTACCCAACGTCACCGTATGCAAATACTCTCCGGCTTCAGGACCAAAATCTTCTTCCAAGCTTGGAACCTTTATGTAGGCAAGTCTGCAGAGCTGAGCAAGCCCTGGTGCTGCGGATACCGAAGGGTCGATTGGTCTGACTGCGCTGTATGGGACTGTCTCTTGGTTTCCATAATCGATGTAGAACACTTCGAGCTTCTCATCTGCGGATTGGACCGCTGCTCGGGGTGCATTCACAATCTGAACACAAGTATTGATTGATTTAAATGAATTAGCAAGAAGCTAAGAGAACTCGAAAATAAAGAAAGTGATGAATAGTATTTACCATTGCACGGTTCCAGGAGTTATCAAGGCTAAACTGTGCAAGGACGATGTCACCTTTCTTAGGATTGAAGGATCCAATGATGGGAGCGTCTTTGATACTCAAGGATGCAAGCTGGTTCTGAATGGAAGCTATTTTCTGGTCTCCAGCATTTTGAACATAGAACCGACCTCCTTCAAGTACTTCTGTAACCACAACCTTTAGGGTCTCTTTTTGCCTGGTTTCTACTGTATTAGTATTTCCGTTTGAGACTTCTTCTCCTTCAACATAGTTTTCCCAAATCTGAAAAATATCAAAAACGGTTTAGCTGGCTTTGGTCTAAACATTTTGAAAGGGAGAATGCTTTTCACAATAACATTTATGGCTTGTCACCTTCAGTTTCTGGTTTTTCGCAGATCTCTCTGCCTGTTCAAGAAGATTTGCTTCCACAATCCTGTCTGCACCGAAGCTGGTCTGCATTTTTGCTAAACCAGCTTCAAGCAGAACTGTCGCCACATTTGTCCTTGACTCCCACATAGATCCCAAGAAAGTACCGGTTCTATCCACAGTTTCAACTTCAATCTGTGTGATTAATACAATAGACTATGAAAAAACCATATAGGAGACTGAGATGTAAAATTTAGGGGTGCATTTGGTTTACCTCAACATCTCTTTGCATGATCCTACGTCTCATTACAGAGATAGCTTCGTCTGAAAAAGGTTCGCCACGGCCAGGACATCTGACTCCAGAGAATGAAAAGGCAATGCTACATGTCAACTTTGGAATAAAAAGCTTAAACCGATGTCCGCTGAGGACATATTCCACGACAGCGGGTATTCTCCTGATTCTTTGGAGGGATGGAAGGAAATCTTTAGCTTTCTTAGCTGCCGCCTGAGACAAATATATGCTTTACCAATTAGATTACTTAAAAAAGCTACCAAGGAAAATGAGTTTATTTGAAATTTGTGTATAGAGATATATTTACTTACCACAGTGAGGTCTGTGATGTGCATGGCTGGAGATTCTTTTGCAGAATGGATTCCTTTCTTTCCAGACAAAGCACGGGCTTCAGCAGCCAGAAGAGCATCATAATGATTTGATCGCTCTTCAAAATCTCTATGTCTAACCACATTTCCAAAACCACGGGAAAGAACGAGCTCAGCAACATTCACTCCAGCTGGCTGACCGTCAGCAGATGATGCAACCACTTCATCAGAATCGCCTTTGGCAGCAGATGGAAGGAACACTGAGCCAAAATCCATGAACCTATCAGCAGCTCCAGATGTGGTAGGACCATCTCCTTGGGTGACTTTCCTTGAGTATTCCATTTGAACAATAACCTGTTGCAGGGAAAGTGAAACCAAATCTTGTTCATATGTGAGCACAACAAAGGCAATGATTAGTGTAAAAGGCTCAACGCAATACCTGTTTGCCAATAAGTCGTTGTCTCAAAAACTCTCTTGCTTCCCGAGCATAAGGAGCTGGTTTCTCTTCTCTACGTGGGTTACCCATTTTTGGAGATCTGATACTTGAAAGACAGACCCGTCTCTCTGCCGCTGGGCTCCCGATTGGAACAGCATCATTGGCAACTATAACACAATCCCCACTTACCACTTCCACTACCTAAAGAGAAATAAAACCAATGCATTAATAAGCAGAGTAGAAAGACAGTATTCAAAAAAAGAATTTGGCCAAGACATATCACCTTTCCCGTGAAGTTCTGGTCATGAATTGCCTTGGAGTTTGTAGCTGGAGGAACGTAGTTTGCCCACATTTTAACCTTGTCTTTCTTGCATTGAAGTTCTGCAGCTTTTAACTTTCTCTTAGCTTCATCCTCCATCATGTTAGCACTCCATTCAACAAATTTAGCAAGACCCTAAGAAGATATAATAGAAATCATAATCAGTCCATTAGCTTAATATGCAATTCATGTTGAAAGTAAAATAACTGCTTAAGTTAAGCACATACATTTTCAACGAGCTCCAAACCCAAGTCTTTAACTGTTTCACCATCAGAATAATGAACTGAACCAATCAGATTGTTGAATTTGTCAACGCCTTCAAGAACAATGCGAACCTGCAATATCCAGCTCAAATGGAGATTAGTCCAAATGCCAAATACAGATAAACAGGAGAGACGTTTTTGAGAAAACTAGCCCTTACATCTCTACTAAGAACACGGTGCTCGGTAAAGTACTTGGCTTCAGTTGCGAATGGATCAGAGGAAACCTCAAAGGATGATGTTGCAGCAGAGGCAGCAAGTCTCTGAGCTGACGTTAGAGGACCTCGTGACTCAGCAGAAACATCTCCATTTGGCTCATCTGGAACTGTCTCAGTAACACTTCCATTTGCGGTTCGCCTTCCCATCGATGGAGCCTACATTGAAAGAGAAACATCAGTTATATGTCAATATGCCAACCTCGCATGCAGCACGATCAGGGGAAAAAAGTTTAGTTACCTGGACTCCAGCAACAAATACTTGAACAAACTGGAACTCTGGAAGAAGATAAACACGAATAGTACTTCCATCACGGACTTGTTCCACAATACCTTCCATGGGCTTGCCCTTATTTTCAGCTAAAAGACCCATGGCATCAAAGCCAGCAGAATCCCCAATAGCAGAAGGAGGAAGATTTCTGATAGATGCCTCAGCAGCACCAGGAACCTGGAGTCAAGTAACAACCATAATCAAAACCAATTAGATTAGTACAGAATCTGGAGTAAATAAGCAAGGAAGAGAAGACCAACCTTGCTCCAACGACCATATCCTTCCTGCTCAGCCTGCTTCTCGAGCTCTACCAATTCTGTAATGTAAGGACTAACCTTATCCTGATTCTGCTGACCTGGCTGCCTAACCTGTCCATAGTAACAAGTGTTTCTCCCTCATGTAAGAAAAGCTAAGGTATCACCACCACATTGCAGACAGAATCATCTCAAGTTAAAGTAAAACGGTGATCACCTTTGCCCAACCATTTTTAACAACAAGCTTAGCAAGATTCTCGTTGCCAAGGAAAACAGAGCCAAATTCTCTTCCAGCAATAGCTTCCACTTTGTAATCCACCTTGAAAGCAACCTCCTATTGAATCAACAACATAAACTTCAAATGAGAAAAAATACAGTCAATCACAATACCTAAAGTCTTAAGAATTTGGAATTTTTACCTTTCCTATGCAAAGTTTCCTCAAAAATTCCTTGCTTTCCCATGCAAAAGGCTCATCTGTACCTCCCCTGCGAGCCTAAAACACACACAAAATTAAATGTTAATTAGCGGGCAGAAAAAAAAAAAAACTTTAATATCAAGAAAGTAAAAAGATTTGTCCTTGAGAACAATTTATGATTGGTGGTGACAAAAGCTATTGTGTCAAAACATTTTACACCTGGCACAAGGGTAGTTTTAAACTCACCAACTTAGGTGCAATAAGAGAAGAAAGAGTAATGGTCTTCTCCGGTGGGGGTCCGGGTCTGCTGTGGCTCAAAGCCGTGATCACTAAGCAGTCTCCGGATGTTACAGCCTTCACTCTTCCTTTTAGCCATTGGTTCTCATTCGCCGATGCCATGATTCACTGGTTCAATTCATTCAAAAACTCAGAACTGTGCATTGGTAAAACTTTGTGATCAAGTTCAAGCCGATCAGATAACCAAAAACCACGAACGAGCAAAAAAAAACAAAAGGTACATGCATCGATTCAATAAAAAAAATAAATAATCAATCTCTTTTAATAAATCACAAATACGTACATTCGTATCGATCTGCACTATAAAGCTCGATCGAGTAAAACCAATACCAAAACCAAAAACTATAACGCTCAAATCAAATCACAATAACGTTAAAATCAGATCGGAATTAATAAAATCAACAAAACAGACAGATCTACAAGAATTGTTTCGAAAAATTCCGACGAACATTACCTTGAATTAACAAAAAAAAACACCAAAATGAGAGAGATATAGAAGCTAGATCTGGATTAAGAAGAATAGCTCTCTCTCTTTTTTTTGTTTCCCTCTCTGATTCAATCTGTGATTGAACAAAAAAGAGAAGAAAGCTCTCTCTGAGTTTAGGAGTTACAAAAACGGCGGATCTCGAGATAGGAAGAGAGAGAGAGAGAGAGCTCAGGGGATTTGTGCAGAGAGGTGAAACAAGTACTATAAAAAACAAAGGAGGAAGATGATATAAGTGTTTTGTCTGTTTTAACCTTAATGTTTCGAATAATTACGGGTTTGTGCCATTTCTTTTTTCTTTTTTGTTAGATAGATTTTGTTATTACGGAAAAGAGTTGGTTTTAAGGTCGTACCGATGAAACTGAGACTCACAACTTGTCTGTTTCAACTTTAGAAGTCACATAAGCCCTAAAAGCCCTACTTACCAAATTTTGCATTCTTAGTCCTTGTCATTTATTTTCTTTTTATAAACTAGGCTTTATATAATTTCCCGTAAAACAAAACATTGTCAGATTCTTCGTTTCAGATTAGACAAAATTGCTTATCGACAAAAACGGAAAAAGTATTTTGGAATTACCTATATAAAAAGAATTGATAAAATATTCATGTTTATCCTAGTAGTTGATAAAAAAAAAAAACAAAACAAAACTCATAGCTAAAGTTTTATAAAACGTATGCTCAAAAATGTTTTAGAAAAATTAACTGATGTAATAGCTACCTATTTGAGTTATTTGTGTTTGGTATCGATTGGATAAATAATTAACAGATTATTATTTTGTGTCTAATTATTTACTCGTAATTCCGAAATTTTTCCATAGATGGATGGGTTTGTCACCAACTGTCAGCTATGGAGGTTATAAAATAGGGGGCAATATTAATTTGTAAGAATGAGGCACTAAATTGCATGTGACCATAAATAAAAGCGAATTTGTAATTAATATTTTGTGCAACCTATCTATACCCAAAATAAATATCAAGTGTAGCAGCTTCTCTATAAATAAATATCAAGTCAACTTTTGTGGTTGAAATTAATCTTATCGCAAAGTTGAGATCAGAACTAAAAAATTAAAAACTGATGAACCAATTAACATGAGTTTAAAGAACGCAATGTCGTTTAAGTCAAAGGGTGGTACAGTATATTAAATTAGATTAGATTCCCCACACCAAGAAAACTCGCCGAACACACAAAATAATTAAATACGTACCAAATTCTACACCCACGCATTTCCCATTTCCTCTTCTAGTAAAGCAAAAAAATACTATTCAAACACATACACATTACACTAAGCGACACGAAACAATTACCAAACTAAACAACACGTGTTTATTTCCACTTTCAATACCAGTACAAAGCTATTCCAAAAATTCCAATCACCGTCAGTCACGTTCGATGTGGAAACAAAACCCTCTCACGGGTTAATCATTACACAAAATCCCTAATAAAATAACTCTATGGACGATGGTATACCATTTAAATATACGTCCGGTTATGTCCACCAGACCACCACTACGAACGCATGATCTTCAAAAACTGTTCCAACCAAACATAACATTTGACTTTATAGGTCAGAGGGAGTTTGGGACAGAGACAACAAGTTTTAACATAACTTCCTTATATCAAAAACACACAACATTGATTTGACTATTTCCTAATGTAACAACAACAACTGGAAAAAAAACAAAAAAAAAAAAAACAAAGAAATATTCAAATGTGTAATCTCCGGGGAGGGATTAAAGCTCGAGGCGGATTTGGTATTGAGTCATCCGGTCCAAGATCATCGATAGGCGGTCGCTTTCTATGGGCATCAGTTACCGATTGGTACGCCATACCCAATGCCAACGCCTAACACACAACCAATATATATTGAAGGTTATATATCAATTTCAATTCGCAGAGCCACAGCATATAAATTATATAATTGTTTAGATTTGCTTACGATGTGGTCACGTTCCGGCGGAGCATAAATTCCAGCATTGGTTGTTGTTCTTCTCCGGCAACTGTTGGTGATGTTCTTGAAACCTGTCGGAATCACTAGAACCGGTAAACCGACAAGGTTTCCCATACATACTTTCTCCCAATCTGTCACGTTTCCAACAAACGCATCTACCGTAAAGCTCTTCTTGACTTCTTGGATCAACTTCCCACGAGCTCTTTGCGCCTACACGGGTGAATCAGAGATATAAATAAATAAACCGGACATAATCATCACAAAACCAACCTACAAACCAAAATCATAAAGCCGGAATGCGTAAAAAAAAAACCTGAATGTAATCTACAGCTGTAACAACACGAGTACGTCGTAACTCAACCGGCCATTGATCTTGAGCTTCATAGAGATCGTCTTGACCACTTCTTTGCCATTCATCAAAATGAGCTAACATGTCTACATCCATTGTGAAATTCAATATCCCTTGAACCGACTCCACTGTATAGTTTAGTTCAAACGGAATCATATTGACACCTTTCGACCCAAGAACTTCCACCATCTAAAGAAGTCAAATGTCAAATCAACACAAACCGAGGTCATTGTTCTGATTAAAAACTATTTGTTTACCTTCATGTCAGCATCTTTGGTATACCCAACAGTAAGTTTTGTAATATCCACGGAGAAGGGATCTTCAAACGCGATCTCTCTAGACGAGAGATCGTCCGGATCTTTCCCTTTGATAGCGTCAAGGATTACAGCGCAATCCGCTGCTGTTCTACAGAAAGGTCCCAGCTTATCCTGTAACAAGAGGAGTTGGCACTTAAAAAGTTACACTTCTGAAGTTTTCACTCTGTTTTGAAGCAACGGTTGCTATTTTTACCATACCAGGCTCTCGGATATGCTCATCACTCCGGTTCTACCAACACTCCCAAATGTCGGACGCAATGCTGTTACGCCACACCGAGCTGCAGGGTATGTCATTGAGCCTGCTGTCTCTGAGCCTATGGCAAACGGAACCATACCTGAACAAAAGTTTATAATTTTTCAAATATAGCCAAAGCAGAAACGTAATCTTGATTCAGTTTTCTAGTAAAACAACTAACCAGCCGATGTGGAAGCAGCAGGTCCAGCTGATGACCCGGTAGAGAATTCCTCGATATTCCACGGGTTCCTAGTCCGTCCCCCGAACCAGATGTCATCATAAGCCAGAGAACCCGTAACCAGCTTTGCTACTAACACTGCACCTGAAGCTTTTAATCTAAACAAACAAAAAAAAACTAAGCGCCCGATCGATGTTGTGAAGTTAACGCCAACTGAACATAAAGTAAAATCTATGAACATTGTGAAAATTTTCTTTTCAGTACCTTTTGTAAACCCATGCTTCAATATCAAGAACTTGGTCTTTGAAAGAAGTTGAACCCCATGTTGTTTTGTATCCGGGAACAGCAACTATATCCTTCAAACCATATGGAATCCCGTGAAGAGGTCCTATCACGGCAACAAAGAAAAATCACAATCAGAAACTTGAAACACCAATTCATCAAACAGATTATATATCGCATGAGATAAAACATACCAAGATAAGTTCCTTGAGAGAGCAAATCATCAGCTTCTTTGGCTTGTTTGTATGCTAAATCTTCAGTATAAGTAACCACCGCTTCAAGAACATGATTGTACCTTTTATTTTTTTCAAGAATCCCCATAAACAACATTAGATCAAGTAGAATCCCTTGCAAACAGTGAGTGAGAGAACAGAAGCTACCATACCGTTTTAGTTGCTTGAGATAAATCCGAACAAGTTCCTTGGAAGTAACTTGTCTTGTCTTTATAAGTTCTCCAAGTTCAAGAACCTGCCATAATGCATTCTCAAATCAGATAAATCTACACATATATCTATCGAAATTACAACAACAAAAAAGGGAGATATAACTTACATTCATGAAGGCGATATCTTCTTCATCTCTAGGGAGTGTTACTCCAGATACTGAAGGATATTTGAATCTCTTGCCGTGTACTCGTGGAACCTCTCTGTTCCAAGACGGATTAAACACGAGCGGGGACGAATTTTCCAACCCGCCATTCTTAGTTCCGGTTGGCTTGATAAATAGGAACGTTCATTTCAGTGACCCCCTTTGTAATCTCCTGAATCTATATACACAAACATGAAACTATTAAGTAGAAACATATACTTTCTTACTCAAACTATGACTAAAACCAAATTGGCTTATTGATTTAAAAGCTCTTCAAGAATAAGACCGGAGTCTAACTGAACAACGCTGAATCAATTCAAACCAATTAATCAGGCTAAAACATGGAAATCTGATTCCTTGAAACATAAGTAAATAACAGTCTAAACCCAAGACATATCTGATGGGCAACTAGCTGGTTAAGATTCCATNTTCCTTGAGAGAGCAAATCATCAGCTTCTTTGGCTTGTTTGTATGCTAAATCTTCAGTATAAGTAACCACCGCTTCAAGAACATGATTGTACCTTTTATTTTTTTCAAGAATCCCCATAAACAACATTAGATCAAGTAGAATCCCTTGCAAACAGTGAGTGAGAGAACAGAAGCTACCATACCGTTTTAGTTGCTTGAGATAAATCCGAACAAGTTCCTTGGAAGTAACTTGTCTTGTCTTTATAAGTTCTCCAAGTTCAAGAACCTGCCATAATGCATTCTCAAATCAGATAAATCTACACATATATCTATCGAAATTACAACAACAAAAAAGGGAGATATAACTTACATTCATGAAGGCGATATCTTCTTCATCTCTAGGGAGTGTTACTCCAGATACTGAAGGATATTTGAATCTCTTGCCGTGTACTCGTGGAACCTCTCTGTTCCAAGACGGATTAAACACGAGCGGGGACGAATTTTCCAACCCGCCATTCTTAGTTCCGGTTGGCTTGATAAATAGGAACGTTCATTTCAGTGACCCCCTTTGTAATCTCCTGAATCTATATACACAAACATGAAACTATTAAGTAGAAACATATACTTTCTTACTCAAACTATGACTAAAACCAAATTGGCTTATTGATTTAAAAGCTCTTCAAGAATAAGACCGGAGTCTAACTGAACAACGCTGAATCAATTCAAACCAATTAATCAGGCTAAAACATGGAAATCTGATTCCTTGAAACATAAGTAAATAACAGTCTAAACCCAAGACATATCTGATGGGCAACTAGCTGGTTAAGATTCCATTGCAGAGCATAAACTACAGTTATAATAGAATAACAAAAAAAAAAAAAAGACTTACTTTAGTTTCATTGAAGAAACAAGAATCAAATAACTCAAACATGCCCTGCAGACACTTAGCTTCCATAGTCTTATTTGGTAGTTCAGTTTGAGTAATGTTTACTGTCCTGATCATTAACAATATAAATCACTATCAGCTCATTAAAAAACCCACAAAACTGAATAACAAAAATCAGATTTTTTTTTTTTTTGTTACCTAGACCNCATAATGCATTCTCAAATCAGATAAATCTACACATATATCTATCGAAATTACAACAACAAAAAAGGGAGATATAACTTACATTCATGAAGGCGATATCTTCTTCATCTCTAGGGAGTGTTACTCCAGATACTGAAGGATATTTGAATCTCTTGCCGTGTACTCGTGGAACCTCTCTGTTCCAAGACGGATTAAACACGAGCGGGGACGAATTTTCCAACCCGCCATTCTTAGTTCCGGTTGGCTTGATAAATAGGAACGTTCATTTCAGTGACCCCCTTTGTAATCTCCTGAATCTATATACACAAACATGAAACTATTAAGTAGAAACATATACTTTCTTACTCAAACTATGACTAAAACCAAATTGGCTTATTGATTTAAAAGCTCTTCAAGAATAAGACCGGAGTCTAACTGAACAACGCTGAATCAATTCAAACCAATTAATCAGGCTAAAACATGGAAATCTGATTCCTTGAAACATAAGTAAATAACAGTCTAAACCCAAGACATATCTGATGGGCAACTAGCTGGTTAAGATTCCATTGCAGAGCATAAACTACAGTTATAATAGAATAACAAAAAAAAAAAAAAGACTTACTTTAGTTTCATTGAAGAAACAAGAATCAAATAACTCAAACATGCCCTGCAGACACTTAGCTTCCATAGTCTTATTTGGTAGTTCAGTTTGAGTAATGTTTACTGTCCTGATCATTAACAATATAAATCACTATCAGCTCATTAAAAAACCCACAAAACTGAATAACAAAAATCAGATTTTTTTTTTTTTTGTTACCTAGACCGCAAAGTTGTAATCTTACGGCAAGGAAAACTCACTATACGGTCCAAAAGTATTTTAAAATTTCTCACCATTACAATAGAAAGGCTCACATGGAAAAATCTGCGTCCGTACAAAAGACCGTTAAACCTAGGATGAGGAGGAGTAGGAGAAGTAGCCCAGCACTGTTATTACGGCTACGAGGAGGTGAGCCACGCGTCGGTAAGCAAGGTCGTGCGCTTGGATAACACGTGGCGATCGTTGGTGCTACCATCGTCGCGGCTGGTGATTCGGAGTCGTTAACGGTGGCGCTGACTGTGAAATTGATGCTTTCTGCTCTGGTAAGGAACTCTAATCAAATCTCTTCTGAAATTACAATTACTGATTTTACTTAACTTTATATAATTACAATTTAATGATTTCACTTTAAATAGAATCTGTTCCTTACTGGTGTGATACCTAGGCCTCCCACTCCTTCTCAAAGGAATGTTAACCCTCTTCTCTGCTGGACGACTTTAACTAATCTGCTCGGTTATATATGGTCTTATCAATTTTTGGATCTCTGCTTTCAGACTCCCAAAAGCATGTTTCGAGAAATTGAGCAGCTTTGCTCGGCTTTCTTGTGATCTGGTCCATCGTTGAATGCAAAGAAAACTAAGGTTACATGGTCAGAGGTATGTCTCCCCAAGTCTGAGGGGGGTTTGGGACTACGGTCACTCACTGAGGCTAACATTGTAAGCGTTCTGAAGTTGATCTGGCGAATTCTATCTACCAAGACCTCGCTATGGGTTAATTGGGTTCACCACCACCTCATTCGCAGTGGATCTTTCTGGTCAGAGAAACAAAACACTGTGGCTGGTTCTTGGATATGGAAGAAGCTTCTAAAGTATCGGGATCTAGCAAAACAGTTTCACTGCGTAGAAGTACATAACAGCGAGTCCAATTTGTTCTGGTTCGACAACTGGAGCTCTTTGGGCCGTCTGTATGAGGCAGTGGGGGACCGTGGCTGCATGACTATGGGAATACCAATCTCAAGTACGGTAGCTGAAGCAATGGAGATGACTCGACGAAGGAGAACACGTAACAGCTTCCTCTGTTTGATAGAAGACGAAATCCATAAGAAACAATTGGCTCGTGTTCATGATTGACAGGATATTTCTTTGTGGAAACGCAAAAGTAATACATATCACAAGAAGTTCGTGTCAAAGGACACATGGTTCCACATCCATAGTGTGCACCCAATTATGGCAGAAGCTAGAGTGATCTGGTTCCCTCAAGCAACTCCACAGTATGCGTTCCTCACATGGCTGATGGTGAAGAACAGACTCGCAACAGGAGAAAGGATGGCAACATGGAACACCACTGCAAATACAGGATGCATTTTCTGCAATAATCCAACGGAGACAAGAGCGCATTTGTTCTTCGACTGTCCATACTCGCGACAGGTTTGGGAGTCGCTGGTTATCCGACTTCTTCAGCACAAGTACACCACGGACTGGACGCAAGTGATACACCTACTCACAGGAAACGATTTGGACAAGACTCACTGGTTTTTGCTCAACTACACTTTTCAAAATGTTATCCACTCCATTTGGAGGGAGAGAAATAACAGGCGCCATGGAGAACCACCATCACTGGTGGAGAAGCTGATGAAGTTGATTGATAAAAATGTCCGCAATAGACTAAGCACAATGTCTGATGTCGATGGCACATTCATTCAGGCTTGGTTTGCAACAAGATTTCACTAAATTGTCAGAGTTGTTTTTAAGCAAAACAGGATCTAAACAAAGTTTTGTATCATTGATGTAAAATATTTATTTTTTTTTGAATATAATTTAATATTAAATTTAAAAAGAATCGGTTCTGGATCCGTCCACAATTTTCAACGTGAGGCCGGTTCTTGTCTCAATCCAATAGTAGTTTTTTCTTTTATCGACTTCTCCGCCACGCGTTTATATATTTAATTTTAATCTGTTTACCACTGAATAAAATACGTAAAAGTGAATCAAATAAACGTGTTCGAAGAAGGATGATGAAAAATTAATAACATGAGTTAATCATACGCAGAAACGCGTCTAAGTTTCATTTTATGTTGTTTTGTTGTACTTGTATGTTTTGATTGTTTTTCATCGATTGGGTTAAACTATAAAATAAATAACCATATATCACTTTTAAATGAAAATAAATACATAAGTAACTAATAAATACATAAGATATTGATTAAATCATCATACCTATGCATTTAGTGATGATATACTTTACCAAGTAGTATCGGTTTGTTGATCGAGATAACAAATCGATTAGTGTAAATATTGAAAAGCTAGTCCGATTAGTCCGATTAGTCGATTACGATTATAATTGAGTAAAAAGATGACACATGTGACATGTCGTAAATAAACTCGAACCGTGTTGCGTTTTCGTTCTCTGAATCTAACTTATTAAATAAAATAAATAAAAAGGGAGAATAAATAATTAAGTATTTAATGTATATAATGTGTCCAGCTAGATTGCTTCGGTGCCTCAAAAGAACGAGAAAAGTAATAAAATAAAAAAGAGAGCTTTCAATTTGTGAAGCTGAAGAATCGTACACCTTCTTATCGTCCTTCTTCTTCTTCTTCTTCTTCCTTCCCCATCGTTTCTATTTCTCCCCTGAAGATATTTGCTTCTACTTACTAATTTTTGTTGGGTAAATTTTTTTACTTCTCATCCTCCCTCTATAACCTTTAAAAAGGTTCGTCGTCCTTACTTTAAAAATCTAATAGCTTTTTCGTGTTGCGTTTGATTTAATTGGGGATCATACTTTTTGTAAAGTTCTTTTACCCTTTTCTGCGTATTTAGCAATAAAGTTCTATGGAAAAAAGCTAACTTTTCGTGATTATTTTTTTCCAATGAAGTTGCTGGATTTGGTAATTTCCCCTGTTCAGTATTGTTTTNTCCTTTTTTTTTTTTTTTTTTTTTTTTCTTTTTCTTTTGATTTGTTTATGTTCTCTTGTTCTTCAAGCGTTGAACCAGACAAGTTTTGATTTTGATTTCTACCTCTATTTTTAAAGAATGTGAAGAACCCTAATCTGATTTCTCTGTAGGACGACAGTAATATTCGATCTGGGATTAGTTCATTCAGAATTATAACATTCTTGGAAAAAAAATCTGTTCTTTGTTTATATGATTTGTATAAATCTGTCTTCTTCTAATCCAGATTGGCACAAACAATAACCATTCTTAGCTCTCTGATTATTGCCAATTTTGTCAAGAATGTGTGTAGATTTGCAGAGATCAGTAGAGCTTTGCTGAGTTTTTTTTTTATATAACAGAGCTTCATTGATGCATGGTAGTTATTCTAGTCATTAGTTTTGGATCACTTTCATAGTTTCAGTAATGTGGCTTGTCTCAGGATCTTCTTCTTGCGTTATTAAGGTTCATAGATTATAATATATTAGGGGGCCATTGTTCAGTTTGGTTATTTCCTGTGACGGGATCATTTATTGTCTCATTGAAAAGATTATCACAGATCTCTTGAACATCTTCATATGTTTTTGGTTTCATGAGTGATTGTTGTGTCTCTAATTCCCAATTTCTCAGGTTCAGCATACTCTTAACCAAGATGCAGCTCAAGGTCCCTGAGCATCAGGTTGCAGGACACATTGCTAAAGACGGGAAACCCGGCCCCCTTGTAGATGACAAGGGTCGTTTCTTCAAGCCCCTTCAAGGCGATTCTCGTGGTGAAAACGAGGTTAAGTTCTACGAATCTTTTGCAACAAACACAGAGGTTCCAGATCACATCCGCAGATTTTTCCCGGTGTACCACGGCACTCAAGCAGTTGAAGGTTCTGATGGAGCAGCCATGATTGTGCTTGAAAATCTTCTTGCCGATTACTCAAAACCATCAGTAATGGATGTCAAGATGGGTTCAAGAACATGGTACCCTGATGCATCTGAAGAATACGTTCAAAAATGTTTGAAGAAAGACACTGATACCACAACCGCATCAGCTGGTTTCAGGATCTCTGGGTTTGAGGTGTATGATCACAAAGAATCTAGTTTCTGGAAGCCCGAGAGGAAGCTTCTTCGTGGGCTCAAAGTCGATGGAGCGAGATTGACTCTGAGGAAGTTTGTATCATCGAACTCGCTTTCTGATATGGGTTCAAAACCAGACTCTGCTTTCGTGTCTAGTGTTTACGGCGGTTCCAACGGAGTGTTAACACAGTTGCTGGAGCTCAAGACCTGGTTTGAGAACCAAACGCTCTACCATTTCAACTCTTGTTCGATACTAATGGTCTATGAGAATGAATCAATCTTAAAGGGAAATGATGATGATGCTCGACCACAAGTGAAGCTGGTGGATTTTGCTCATGTTC
>NC_025697.1:2972564-2982893 GCF_000633955.1 Camelina sativa
GTGTCTAGTGTTTACGGCGGTTCCAACGGAGTGTTAACACAGTTGCTGGAGCTCAAGACCTGGTTTGAGAACCAAACGCTCTACCATTTCAACTCTTGTTCGATACTAATGGTCTATGAGAATGAATCAATCTTAAAGGGAAATGATGATGATGCTCGACCACAAGTGAAGCTGGTGGATTTTGCTCATGTTCTTGATGGTAATGGTGTCATTGACCATAACTTCCTTGGTGGTCTATGTTCTTTCATAAACTTCCTTCGTGATATTCTTCAGAGCCCAGATGAGTCTGCAGAATCTTAGATTTTAAGTTTTACTCTTTTTGTCATTTTCTTTTCGATTGGCCTGATTCCAGTTTTATGGATATAATTATTAACTCTTCATTTGTGTACTTGGTGGGTTATCTAAAGAGCATACATTCGTACTCTTATCTCACGGCTTTTCCAATTCTAGCATATAAAATTGGTTCCATTTTTTTACTTTACTTTGATTGTGTGATTTGTGAAGAATACTACAGCTAAAAAAAACTTTAGAGCCAAAAGAGTAATAAATTCAAACTAATGGTAAACGTTTGTAAATAATGAAGAGTTTGTTTGCTGAGATCCCAAATAGTACTATAAGTATAGGGACTGAAACGAAATCGTCTTCTATTTTAATTCACTCTTATGCTCTTCTTCTTCCTCTTTTCAAATTCACGTCTCGCGCGCATCGAAGAAGACGATTGACTGAGAATGGTGCTACTATGCTTCGTCTTGGATCTTCGCAATATCTCTCCTTCTCTGATCGGAGATCTGAAGCAGGTCTCTCTCTCTATTTCCATTCTCAGTAGAAATTTGTATTCGTAGATCGCTGAATCTATCTATTGATCGAAGAATCTGATTGTTGCTTGTTGCTGGGGATTTCGTCTCTATGAATCTCGGATTTGATTGTTTCTGGGAATTTGCATCTTCCTGAAGCTTGAATTTGATTGTTGCTGCGAATAATCTCGTCTTCGTTTTCTGAATCTGGAATTTGATTTTTGATGCTCGATTCTGAAGCTTCGGATTTGATTTGATTGTTGTTGCTGCGACATTGTGTAGTTGTTATTGGAGCTCGGGAATTTTCATGCGATTTCGTCTCCGGTAGATTCTCTCACTGATCGGATCGGTTTGTGTTATATTCTCAAAGATCGGATTTCTGGAAACGATCAGGTTATATTCTCCGTCATTGATCGTTTGTTTCCTCTTCTGCTTTTGGTGGTTTTGTGTGGCTTTTCACATATTTTATTTAAGGATCTAGCAGTTGAAATTTGCCTATACACCTACTGGAAACTTCTGCCTTCGAGACTTTCATCACGCTGTTAACAGCTTGCCTTTGGATGCGTTTGTACCTGAGTTCGATGAATCTTGCGGAGGTCTCTCCTCTCTCTCTTCCTCGATTTATCTATCTGTTTCTTGATAGTGTCCTGGTTAATTTGATGGATCATTGATCGTACTGAATTGTTTATAGATCTTAAGCTATCAACTGTTCTGTGTGATCGAGCTTTGTACTCATGGGGAGGTAGAGACATTATGAGGAAAGTTATTGTACTGAGTTCTTGCTTCCCTGAAGATATGGATTCTGAAGCGAGAGACACTATTATGGTCAGTCAAATTAAATGTGTCAAATTCTATATGTGTTAGTGCTTTGTCTTGGTTTCTCACTGCTGGATCTTTTTGCTTCAGGCTGCAGCAGATAAATGTGTGTCGGTTGAGTTTCTTTTGTTTGAGAAGCAATCAAGCTATCTAAGCTATACACAGGAGAAGATTAATACATTCCTCAGATGCTTATCGGATCTTGACAATTGTTCATTTCAAACCTGCATCCCTGGTATGTACCATATAACTAGCTGCTTTTCATATTCTTTTTCATACACGGTAACTATATTTCTGAGAGGTTGATGACTGGTTCTGCAAATAAGATATCTAGGCTACTTTAATCATTTGAACCTATTATCTGTAAAGAGGTTTTGAATCTAGTACGAAGTAACACAAGAATAGCTCTGAAACTGATCCGGTGTATGCATTCAGATGGAAAATCACTTCATGGCCTTGAAAAGAGATGGCTTCAGGAGCTAAAAGATGACACTGGAGAATCACTGCAGGCCCAGATTATCTTCAAAAGTAACCTTTTTGGTTCGGTGAACACGATCTTCTGTAATCTCACTGCAGCTGCAAATCAGATTGTCGACGGATTTCTCTCTTGTCGAGTACTTAGCTATACCCCTAAACTTGAATATTTGATCTCCCAATAATCTTACGCTTATCATAATGCCAATGCTGGATAAAGTCATATTGAACGTTTTATAAGTTACTTCAGCTAGTGCTTTTCCACTACATGTTTTCATCCTCTTTGTTGCTGTTTGCAGACATGCAGGTGTCACGGCATCCCATTACAAGATTCAGTGGTAAACAAAATAGAGAAGCTGCAATGCTCCATAACCAACCTTGAACTAGGAAAGTTTGATGTGATTGAAAATTCTGTGAAAGTTGGCAACAGAACTGTCCTGTTTTTACCGTCAATCCATAGTCTCCAGAAACTTCATCCAGTTTCTTCCCAAATTGATTTCAATGTCATACGGAGGACTAATCTAACTTCTCTCAGCGATGGTAAGGCTTTTTAGCCATCGACTGCACTCTCTTCCTCTGACTCCAAATAAGAGAGCTTGGTTCAAGTATACTAACTTTGACGTAGGCCTACTACTTGGGGCACCTTACATTGTGAGCCCTTCAACCTGTCATGAAACAGAAGCTACTTCAGAAGAAATGGATCAACCAGATTTGAACACTCAGAGTAAGCACATTCTTCCCTAAAGAAACCCACATTGCAGTAGGGAGCTCAGGTGTCTTCAGTATAAATAAATACGCAATGCCTCATATTTTTCCTAATCATCTAGAAATACAGTTTTTCAGGGACTATGTGGTGCACTATATTCGATGGACCAAGGCTTGGTTTGTTCTTCTAAATGTAATCTGGACACCATGACAGTCGTGGAATTTCATTGTTATTACATTCTTCAACCGTCAGAAAATGGTCCAATGCTTCTAAAGGTAAAAGTTCATTAATTTTGACCCCTTCATTACTGTTGACCCTCATCCTGGATCTAATAACATTAGCCTTTCTGAATAGTATTGTCCCTGTGATATGATAAATTTGTGTTATGTCTTGAGTTTGTGCAGTTTCTTAGTTTAACAGACGAAAGTGTTTGCAGAGATTGGCAGGGTCAGAAGAAGTCCTGCCTATTTCCAGTGCCAGTCAGTTTGCGGAGTCATCTATTCCTAGAGAAATCGAGATCTCTGTCAAAGGCGCTTTATTAGAGGTTGATTTCATTTCAGATGTGTTGATATTGATATATCTAGTATTTAGACTTTTAACTTGTCTTTTATTTCTGAAATTGAAGCAGATTGAATCGACAGACTACAATCCTTTGACACACAACAGAGGCTTCCACCAAAAACTGAACCTTATTGTGAAGGAAAGTCTTCAATTCGGGTGAGTATTCTCCTCCTATCTTCTCTACTTCATTAGCACCCCTGCAAATCTGTTACAGATCTCTAACTTTTTTTTCTTGTTTCTGGAAGTTCATTACATACGAACATAAAAGGCGCAACACGTGAAGTGAGCCCAGAACTTTCAGATTCTGTAATTCCAACGGAACAGACATTTCCACACATAGTCAGTCCAGAAACTCTTCAGGAAGTTCATATAATTGATGAAGATGAACAAGCAACAGCTTCCATTACTAAAGAATGGGAACAGCTAGTAGTCACTGAGGAGGTCTTCATTAAGTCTTGTTCTCCGGTTATAACTACAAACAAACGAAAGATAGACCGCCAAGTTCTGTCTCCTATACAGAGTAACAACAAACAGGCTGATATGAAAACATCAATGATTTTAGAAAGACTTGAAGCTCCGAGGAAGATGAGAGGAAAAGTTGGATCACCAAGTGTAGTCATACATAGTCCCATCTCACTAGATGTCAGTGTCATGTCTCAGAAGAAGCCTCTGATTCCTTTTCAGACAACTCAGGTTTCATCAAGCCAGCTCATGAAACCCAACTTTCAGAGACTGAAAAAAAAGCAAAAGTGAGCAGTAGCTCTCACTGAGAGCCTCTCAGGGTAAGATTCTGTTCTTTCTCCGCCTTTCTTATTGATGATAGTGAGAAAGTTAAAAGAAGTGTAAGAGATTTTTGTTCTTGAGCTGAAACAGAGTATAGGAAAGGATCTCGAGGAGAGACTTGAAGTTTGGAAGAAAGGTAATGTCCTGTAGTTTGCGTAGTAATAGACAAACATGATCTGGTGTTTGTTGTTTAGTTTCCTTTCTTTTTTTTTGTACAAAAAACAAAAACTATATCAAATCTCATTATATATGTACAATTTCAACTAAAGCATTTATATAGATATCTTCCAAACGTGATTTTCTTAGAAATTCTCTTTATGGAATATGAACTTGGTGGAGGTCTTATGAGAGAAATCCTGTGACAAGTGTCGTAGCTCTTTCACTAACCCAGCTGCTCCACAATAAAACACTCCTGCCAATTATGCCAAACATTCACATTATTATTTGCACATGCATCAAAATGTGAGTAGTTTTTTACTAACAAGAAACCCACCGACTCTAGTCTTGGGATGCTTCACAGCGATCCTTTTGAAAACACTTCTCCAGTTTGGTTTAGCGAAATGGGACATGACATGTGTTCCTGACACAACGTCTACTCCATTCTTAGCATGGTTCAGCGACTGGAGCATCGTGATCAATGCGGACCTGGCGTCTCCTTCCTCGTAGACACTGGTGCAGTAATTATGCAGTTCAATAACGTTGTTGCGGTCTGTTTCGGCCACTTCGTCCATCACGTTCTTGAACCAGTCAAAGGATCCTTGCTCTCTTGTGACCCAGTAGAAGTAAGCTCTCTTGGTTCTGAACGCGTCACTTTTTCTTGCTGGGGAAAGAGGAGGAGAGACCATGTTGTGGATCGGTGATTGTCTTCGGTTACTGCTTTCTCCATTGCCTTTTAAATTATTGATTATGTCCTTGACGATGCTAATCATCGGAGTAGCTCCGATTCCTAAACCCACTAGTAGAACAACTTCAAACTTCTTGTAGTCTTGGGCTGGTGCTCCATATGGACCGTCGATTAGGATTCTTGGATAGCTAAGGGATCACGTTTCAAAGATAAATTTGACAATGTTATAGACTGCTTATGTTTATATAAGCCCCTATTTATGCTTCAATGATTCTAGAAAATAACTGATGATTATTGATAAAACTTACTTAGATCTGTTATCCCGGTGCCTTGGGGAGGCTATGTTCAATCTGCTTTCACCAAGAAGGTGTGGCTTACACAGCTGAGGTTCAGATAAATACGAAGAAAATTACATACTTGGACCCAATTAATCTCTTGTGTGCATGTTTAGGGGAAATACCTCAGAGAATAATGATCTTAACTGCCGAGTCCAGTCTCCTAGAACTCTAATGTGGACACTGAGGTAGTCATCTCCCGGTGCAGAAGTAATTGAGAATGGATGCCTGTTTATATGTAAACCAATGTTCAGTCTAATTTCCATATAGATGTCTCAGATATTATGAGAGCTTTCCTTTTTACCATTCTAATGTAGAAACTGCAGAGCAGTTGAGATACATATATTGTCCACTCTTGTATCTGAAGTTGTTTGGCCTTGACAAGTGAAGCGACAAAACATTCCCTGGTAACACAGACACCTGTTGAAGATGTAAGGTAATGATAGAGATGGATATACAAAGTCTTTCTTTTCTTGAATATTTCACTATAGAATTGTTTATAGATTTTACCTTTAGTACTGAAACAGCCTCGACGCTTGACCTGAATGCTCGAATCAGCCTTTCAAACAAGTAAAGAACCACAGGTACCATCAAATACATCCATGTCTATTAAATCACATGAAAACCAAAATCAGAGTCCGTATATATTGCATCTGTTACAAATTTGTATGGATGCGTTACTAACCGTTTTCTTGTACCATGGCTTGATGAGGTATACATAGTATCCATGAACTACAAGAAGTGAGTAGACAATAACAAACAAGTGGTGAGAGTACCAGAAGGCGTTGAAGCCTGTTATTTTCTTCAGTGGTCCAGGAAGCTTGAGCTTATCACGTCTGAACCATGTTGTAGCCAATGTGAAGGCTATGGTCATTAGTATAACCATTGCAATCCCTGTAACTCCTTCTACCGATTGCACAAAGTCCATATATCTTTTTGTCTGTGGCCCAAAATACTGCTCCATTGGCTTATACTCGTCTTCATCTGCAGCTATCAGCCGTGGGAAATCACAGGCTAAGTGAGATGTAGCATGGATTCCAACTCCTACTGAAATTCCTATTGCTATGACCTGTGTAAGATTCAATTATAAGCATTCCTCCTATCTGAAACCTCTTTCTTAATTTATACTCTCTAGCAAGCTAAAACATTACCTTGTGAAAATTGAGGCTGTCATCGAAAGGAACAATAGCACCTAACTTGGTTTTCGTCCGGAGCCATGTGATGGTGTTCCTACAAACTGGTAACAAAATCATAGCCATGTTTAGTTTAAGCGTCTCTGCAGCTCCTTTAGCTATACAAACACACACCCCCATAACTTGGTAAGCATCTGATCTTTTTCGATACTGCATGAACTTCCAGGTGAACAGACCGGCCATAGCACCTATCCATAAAGCGATCACCCACACTCTCTTCCAATTATCAAACACAAAATACTTCATCCATCTGTAAAAACGCACCCCAAGATTCCTACTCTGCTGAGCCTTGAGATTATGACTTAGCATCTTGCTCAGTTTCTTACTCTCCCCATCTCTCACATCCTGGATTGGGGCTTGCAATAGAAGTATCTCGAGATTCTCTATCTGTTTGGCATTGTAGCAAGTGCCTCCAAACACATCAAAAAACACTCACAAACCAAAACCTCTTCTCTAGCTAACAAAAACATCAATGAAAAAACAAACCTCATTTAAAAAACTTCACATACCATGATGTATCCGTAATGATATGGATCTAGTTCTTCCATAATCAAAGCAGCATATTCATCAGCTTGTTTCCGAATGTTATCCAGCTCGTTTGCAGAAGCACTTAAAGCTATAATCTGTACAAGAAGAGGAAATTAACTGATTCAAGATTTCTAATAAAAAATCACTAAAAAAATTCAAGATTTTACCTCCCTAACTTCGGCTTCATTCAACCGTCCATCTGAATCCTTATCGACCCTGAAGTCCACACCACACTCCAATATGAAACTGGAAGGTTTACATGGATACATAAAGAAAACGAAACATAATGGTTTCAAGAAACATTACATGGCGAAGAAAGTTCGTAGCCTCGAATCAAAATCTTGATCAGTGATCTGCTTCCAGAACTCTTTAAGCTCATCCATGTTTATTGAATCTCCACTTACGTTTTCCCTCCTCGCTAGAGCATCGAACAATGCCAACGCAAACTCGGTCGACTTCATCCCTGCCGCACCAAAATTTATGTAAAATACTAAAACATTGAAACTTTTAAAACAGAGAAATATAAAAAACTCTGCTTCTCTGCTAAGTGCTAACCTATACATTCACCGAATTTGGAACGGTGTAATAAACCGTTGCTAGTCTTTGTAATCTCATTGAACTGTTTCTCAACTTCAAACCAACCAGTGACGCCATCAGTCTTGGTGATGAATTTGAGACCTTTGAGTGCTAACTCCGCTCTAGATTTCGAACGGCGTAGCTTAGCCTCCTGCGGCCTCGGTGGTTTTCTAGAAACGGAAGAAGCAACTCGTTTAAGCTCGCTAGAAACGGAAGAAGCTATGCGTTTCAACACCGAGTTACTCTTCGATGAACGACCTGGTCTAAGAAGCGATTGATCCGATCCAGCGCCTCTATGGTCCGGTGACTTTAAACCGTATACGGAGACGGAGTCGTCGTGGATATCAAGCGTGATCTCCACGTAAGGTTGATCTTCCTCGTAATAGCTCCTCGTCTTCTCCGACGACGACTGTCCTCCGTACGGCGCCTCTGTGCCGCTTGGATAGTAGTAATGTCTCGTGTTTTCGAAGTCTAACTTTTGCATTTTTCACTTCGATTCCTCAAATCTTTTCTTCAGAAATGTTTTCGTGCATCTGAAGATGAAACGAGCGAGAAGAAATATGAAAATGTTGAAAAAACAGAGAGACGAACTTGTGTATATATGATTAATATATAAAATTACCACCGGAATACCAAAAGCATACACTAACCAAACACTACGAGATTAAATTATTGTTTTGAGATAGTGTTTAAACAATTGAAAATATGATATCCCAGCCAATGAAATGTTTTGAATCTTTACTAATATTGAAAATTTCAAAGTAGCATGAAAGGAGACTTTTAATTTGTTTAATGTGCTCACGGTACATCTAATCAATCATCAAAATCTATATGAATTATCCAAACGAATATTTATTCAATCCACTATTTGATAAACATAACATTTTTTTTTTTAATTTACCTACCACTTGCAAATATGGTATTGAATAGTTTTTCTTTAGATTGTTGATTTTGACTTCTTTTTTTTTTTTTAATGAAGATATCACTAAGAAAATTATCATGTAATTACATTTCTTAAAATAATTGGTATTCTATTTTGACTTGAAAATATATTTAAAATAATAATTTGACTTTGAAAATAAAAAAAGATTTACAATAGTTTAACCATATATTTTGCACGTACTGTAAAAAAAAATTAATTAACAGCAGTGTTAAAGCGGGAAAGTTACACTATCCAGGCGAAGGATAATATTATCCTGTTGTCCAAACAGAGAGCGAGACTTTCCCAAAGCACATCGATTTGAGAGGGAAAGCCAAAATCAGTTTGGGGGAAAGGGTTTTGCTTTCTCTTCAGTTTTTGTTCTTTTATTTTTTTTTTGTGATATGTAAAGATTGCGATTTTGATTTTGGTGAGAAATATGAAACGACGGCGGCACTGTGAGAAAGTTTTGATTCGTATTCACAATATTGGTACACCATTGGTTTCTGGGTCTTCTGGTTTACCCGTAGAGTTACTTCAGGTTGAATCAGATCGTCCGTACACTATTGGTCGGAGTAGCAGTGGTGATGATGGGTTTTGCGATTTCGTCATTGATAATGGCGGTATTAGTAGAAACCACTGTCAGATTCTATTCGATAGCCAAAGTCGCAAACTTTACGTTTTTGACGGCGTGATTCTCTTGCCTTCGGGTGGTTTTAGTCAAGTTATTGACGAGTTTAGGAGAAGATTAGTTGGCGTTGAGGATTTAGGGAGTTTGAAGTTTAGGGTTTCTTTGAATGGGGTGTTTGTTAATCGTGTTAGGATTAGGAAAGCTAAAGTTGAGGAGATTTGTGTTGGTGATGAGGTATTGTTTGTTTGTGGTAAAGAAGGCTTGTGCAAGAAGCATTGTCGAATTGGGTTTGTGGTTCAGGGGATTGAGTTTGAAGGAAGGGATACTTTGATTGTTGAAGATAGATGTGCAATGATTGGAGTGTCGGTTTCTTCAGGACATTCTCGAGGAACCTTTTCTAGTGGGAAGAGAAGCAAAAGAGTTTTTGCGCCCATGGAAAACGAGATTAATTCTCAGTTTTGTCCACCTAAAGCTGCTGTTAGCGTTGCTGATAGGTTGAATTCTCTTGTAAGCTATTGTAGACATATATTAAGAAGTGATGATCCTGTATCTTGCCTTATATCAGATTCTGTAAAGGAATGCTTATCCTCTTGTGCATCCAAAGTGTTAAGGTCAAAGGTAGATATTGTGGCCGATAATAGAGAAGTCAAGAGTGCTGAGACTAATCATGAGATGGATCATGGTTTGTCCGGTTTAAGGGTGAGGGTTGAACTGCCAAGCCCGCAATCACATCTAGGTAGTAGACTTGGTGTGTCCAACTTGATAAGCGAAGTAGAAAATTATGGTGCTGATTTTATTTTTGTCAGTGACAAGACTAAGACTAGGCTTCCGTTTGATGGAGATAAAGAAAACGCTCCCGAGATTAGTTGCACGGGGAAGGAGAAAAGTTATCAAAGTTCTCTCCAAGCACCTGGGAAGAACTTTTATCTAAACCGTCTTCAATATATTGAACAAAGCTCAACTGGTTGTCAACCGGTGGTGTCCTTGCCTGAACTTCTTCACCCTGTGGAAAGCATTTCACAAATCTTTATTGCAACATTTACAAGTGATGTCTTATGGTATGTCGAAAAGAGTATCTTTTATATTTTCCCTAGTAGTCTAAACAGAAAAAAAAATGTATATCTCCATTTGTTCCCCATGCTTGTTCAAGAGTCTGATGAAGTTGTTAT
>NC_025697.1:2982953-2986524 GCF_000633955.1 Camelina sativa
CTGCTGCTCCTTTGCCAAACTACCCAAATGTAACTATGGTGTACGTATTACCTGATCATATTTCTGAGAAAAGGAATGACTCATGGTTGTATATATATTTTCTTTTCTGAAGAGTTTTTCCTCTTGTCTTAGGTTTCCACCATTTCCTGAGGAAATTGCATTTGGGAAAGACCGCAAGAACCGTGGCATTGCTTGTCATCACCCCAAGCTATTTATTTTGCAAAGAGAAGATAGCATCCGTGTAATTATTACATCTGCAAACTTGGTAGCAAGACAGGTAAGAGTGTAGGCCTTAGTTTATAGTAATGTAAGTGAATCACAAGATGAGTCTCAGGCATCATATTGGCTATTATGAGGTTTCAGCTATATTGGGAAGTTGAATCATATTTCATTTGTTAATGGAGATTTATTATTCCAGTGGGATGACGTGACCAACACAATTTGGTGGCAAGATTTTCCACGAAGAGCTGACCCTGATATTTTATCCCTTTTCGGACCTTGTCGAAGAAAAACCAATATTGGTTTTAGGTCAGATTTTAGTGCTCAGCTGGCTGGATTTGCTGCATCACTTTTGATTGATGTTCCAAGTCAAGCCCATTGGATTCTCGAGTTCACGAAGTACAACTTTGAAAACTCAGCAGGTCACCTTGTGGCTTCAGTGCCTGGAATTCATTCTTATAAGCCATCTTATCTTACAGAATCTGTTTGCTCAAATACTGTGAGTAGCTTCATCTTCCATCTTATATGCATGTTTGTCTTATTAGTATCAAGTGTCAATATCGTGAACTTATTTTGTTCACTTAGTTGTTTTTCTTAAATAATATTGAAAGTTTGATTGCGTCCTGTATATTAGAAAGTTTGGTCAATGCATCTCTGTCTTGACTAATCGTATGATTCTTGTTTCACAGATTTACAGTGAAGAATTTGTGGGATCTGTTGAAGCATCTGTCGTAGGTCTCAGTTACCTTTTCCGCTCTGCCAATGATTCCACAGGAGCACAACTGAAACGACTGGCGTCATATATCTCCAGAACCCGGGAAACTTCTTTCGGAATGTTGGAACTTGTTTTGAGAAGAAATACGAATGTTCCTGCTGACGCGAATGCTGTGAGCGTCCTTGTTTCTAACCCTGATGATGATTCAAGAGACGGTAAGTAGTTTCATTTCAAGTATGACAGATGGTTGTATGTTCTTGACATGAATATTCATCCTGTGACTCTGTACAAATTTCCTTTTTGACAGATTTTGTCCAACTAGGCTTTTTGCCACGGAATATCGCAAAATGGGTTTCTCCTTTGTGGGATATTGGGTTCATCAAATTTGTGGGATATGTCTATCGGGATGAAGTCCTTGGAGCTGCTTCTTGTAGGAGCAACCAGAAGGTGCAACTAATGCTACATGTATTACAGGTACTCTTCATATGCTTATTAGATACTTTGCATAAAAAGACTATGGATACATCTAAAGATCTCTCTTGGCTTTTGCAGGGAGTGACCATTTCAGATGTGTCAAAGTTGGTTCAACCTAATCACGTTGTTGCATTGTGCTCGTTGATCGCTTCAATTCAGAGGTGTACTGGCATTTGGAGGCTACAAGAGGTAAGTTTGATTAGGAACAAAACAAAAGAATGCTGCGTTGAATCCTTTGAGTTTTAACGAGTGTGTATCAGTCTCTGACTGTGTTATCTTCTGTATTGGATTCCTCGAAAGGTGTTAGGCCGTTACAAGTGGCCTGAATCTCAGGAATCTGATTTCGTCTACAGTAAGTGCATTTTTTATGATAATTGTAAACAAACACCTTAATGAGGTATTAAATTTACATATTTTTTCCTTATAGGTGCATCCTCCATTGGAGGCTCAGCAACTGCAGGATTTCAAGCTGATTTTTCATCAGCTGCAGGTAAAAAAGCGTTACAGAATTTTGACTCCCAAGAGTCTGATCCAGAGGTATTGTTTTGTTTAGAAGCACCATTAAAAGCTTTCACCACAAGTTTTGTACATGAAAACGTTTTGTCCAATGTTCTGGATTAGTGGGGTTGCTGGAGTAATAAGGAAGAACGGGAAGCTCCTTCCATTAAAATCATCTTCCCTACCATTGAAAGAGTCAAGAATGGCCATCGTGGTGTCTTGTCTTCAAAATGTCTGCTTTGCTTCTCCGAGGTATTTTACTCACCCAAAGCCTTTTGTCTAGAAATACAAATCTCAAAACTTTGGGTTTTTTTGACTATCCTGTGCAGAAAACGTGGCAAAAGTTGAGACATAACAATGTGCTTCACGATGCAGTTCCTAATCCTCAAGATAGAGTTGGACACCCGATGCATATCAAGGTAAGAACAAAGGAGAATTCTGTGTGCGACAATAAAAGAATTTACTAGTTCACAAAAAATTCAAAAACCCAACTCTTATGCACTAGTACGTAGTATAATAATGTCTTTATAAGCTATGATCAGGTGGCTAGGAGACTTTTCACCTCCTCAAGAGGCTCACGGTCTTCTTCTTTTGGTTGGGTTTACTGTGGCTCACATAATTTCAGTGCAGCTGCATGGGGACAGACCATTTCCAAATCCTCCAGAAACAACCAGGACCAGTCCCACAATGCCATCAAACCGGTCAGTAAACTTCGTGTATGCAACTACGAGCTCGGGATTGTATTCGTTTTCCCTCCACCTCATGAAGATATTGACTCATGCGACGGGTCTAAGATCAATGATATTGTGCTGCCGTTTGTTTTACCGGCTCCAAAATATGGATGGAGTGATAAACCGGCTACAGGTTTGGCAATGAAGGAAGCTTTTGCTGAGTTTAGGGAAAGCTCTAGAAGTTTGTGTGGAGAAACTGAAGTTGAGGAGGAAGTGGAAGAAGAAAGACGAAGAGGAAGAAGAAGCTGAAACTGAAGTTGGAGAAAGAGAAGAGTTCGTTGGAGAAGAGGAGAAGGCTTACGCTGAGGCGTTGTGGAGCCAGGTTGAGTCATCCTCCCTCAGCTCCTGACAACTACTTATTTCGTTTGAGAAAATGACGAATTTACCTTTGTGTGTATTACTGTATGTAATTATTGTTATTTGCAAGGAAATTAAAATTTGGGGAAAATAATACTCTAAAATTACTTTCTTAATATAGTAAAATAAATGAATTATTTCGAGTTATTAATCTAAAGCGGAATGGTTTTTTTTTTTTTTCCTGAAGTTTCATTTTATAGATAACAGAAAGTAACAAAGTATACAACAGTGGAAATCCCAGTAATATTACAAACAAACTGTTGAGAATTAAAACAGTAAAATTTAAGCAGAATGGTTAAGGTTATATATATTTAGCTGAAAAATAAAGATATTTGAGTGGTTGGAATTTTTTTTAATTTCACGAACATTTTAAATTTGAAAAAGCCTCCGGTCTAAATATATCTCAAGAGAAATTATAGCAGGATACAAAAATTGATCACCACAAACAATAATAGCAAACGAAAATGAAAGAAAAAATTTCCCCATCTCTTTCACAGTATATATAACCGATGGCCATCTTCCCATCAAATCATCAAAACAAAAAAAACAAAAAAAGGAAAAAAAAAAAAAAAAAAAA
>NC_025697.1:2990249-2999808 GCF_000633955.1 Camelina sativa
CCTAGGGAAAGCTCGAGGTTAAATTAAAAAATGTGCTATTCTATTACAATTTCTCCTAACATAAACATGAGAAACTTGGAAAGAACGGATAGATCAAGAAATAATACCGTGATAGATGTGGTATTTATGGATATGTCATAAATTTGGCCATTTCACATTTTGGTAAGCTCTCAATCTCCTTCAAAGAAAACCGACATGAATCTTCGAATTCATGCTTGTTGCATAGCTGCTAACAAGGTTTGTGCTTCTGCTTCGAGTGGCAATGCCGTAGAATGTAGTATCAATGCTCCTCAACTATGTAATATGCCACATGATCTCGAAAAATCCAACCACACTTTACCTATTGAGAACAATAATAAACGTTGCATCATAGTTGCATATTAAAAAACGGTATCATTGGCCTCTCCAATGTTGAGAAACACAAAGTTCTGCTGTTAAAATAGTTTGGTTTAAATAATGGCGAACTGCTGGTTCCTCGTGGATCGTCCTTCCAGCCTGATTCCTCCCTCAACATTGGTTGAGGGTAGATCCAAACGTCCTCCCCCTTCCCCCCTGATCCTCCTGATCCATTTCCCCTTCCTTCCCTCTCTGACTTTTTTTCCCTCTCTGACTTTCCTTCCCTCTCCCCAATTTTTCCACCCACAAGTTTCCCAACTTCTACTCAATCTGATTACTTCGATATGGAGAGAACCATTCTGGCTCTCCCAGCTCACCACAAATCGACTCATGTAGTAGTAAATCCCCAGACACAGGCAATACTTAACTCTTACTACAAGAGTATGGGTCAAAACCCTAGATCTACTCAATCGGATACTGTAGCAGAAGGAAAAACTGTTGCTCAGATTGATGGTCTTCTTAGCACTCCACCGCCAAAGGTTGTTCGGCGGTTCTTTAGTCACTCGCTAGCATCTGACTGTCCTCCTACTAGAAGCGCTGCACTGCAAGTCAATGTCCCCTTGTCGGCTGTCACAAACCATCCTTCTGCTGCTAAAGCGGCTGTAATCATCTCGGATGTCTCCTCACCAACCCCATTGTTTTCATTCCCCAACCTTCATCCACTGCTATCCCCAACCCGGCTCCATCTATTCCATCTACTATTGAACCAGTTACTGTTCCTACCCTTGTTCCTGCTTCTGCTCCTCACGAATCTACACAGCCAAAGGCAAAGGACCTCACTACTCAATCTCTAGCACATAAACTAAAAGCTGTTGCTGATAGATCACTTACCAGGCTAGCCCCGGTTGATTTTTCTGCCAATAGGAAGCCTCGAGTTAGCATTCTTGACTCTGTCTTCCAAGAGGGTGCTGATATCCACAAAGACTTCATAGTAGGCAGATTCAAAGGTCGGCTCCCAACCTACAAGCATATCCAGAGTGTTCTTAGTCATATATGGGGTCGTGGTAAGCGACTTGAGATTCATCTCAATCATTCTACTAATTCCATGCTAGTACGTGTGCCAAATGAGTACCTGAGGGGAAAGATACTCGAGAAGAAGATGTGGTATATTGGCGAGTGTATGTTCCTTGTAGCTCAATGGGATTATTTTGGTGGGGAGAAGACTGATCTTGATGTTATTCCTATATGGGCCTACCTCAAAGGAATGCCATTTGACCTGATGCATCGTAAGGGTATTAGCTTAGTGGCAGGTTTAGTAGGAGAGCCAAAAGGAAATGGATGAGTTCACAAAAAACCTAGTAAGCTTGTCAGTTGCGCATGTAAAAGTTGAAAGAAACCTTAATGAGCCTTTACCTTCCTCAGTTGAAGTTGTGCGGGACAGTGGAGAAGTCATCACAATTAATGTTGAATACCCTGGGTTCCTCCTACGTGCTCCCACTGTCACGAAATAGGACACATCATTAAATATTGTCCTTTGGTGACTCCCTCTTACACTCAAAAGAAGCAGACAACAACAACTGAAAAGTCGAAAGAAACTGCGCCAGTAAATAAAGGCAAAGGAAAGCTTACCACTGATTCCACCAAGCCTACTGATATTGTGGGTAGCTCATCTGTTCCACCACCTCTCTCTAATCAGCAAGACTCTCCTTCCACCTTGCAACTGGCTTCTGAACCTATTGTTGTGTCTACTACCTCTAAACCTCCTTCTAAACCTAGTCCTAAAAAATCATTTGTTCCTCCACCTTCCTTACACCAACCTGCAATCACCACCTCCAACCCTTATGATCTTTTAGCCCCCTCTCCTACCACCTCAAAGCCCAAAAACCCTCTCAACCTCTCTCCGCTTGATCCAAATTTCCCTAACCTATCACACCTTTCCTCTTTAACCCCTATTTGTCCCTCCCCATCTGATATGGTCATTGACACGCCAGTCGCTAACCCTATTGTTCCCATTCCTGAGGATAAGCCTCCTTCTTGCGAGGGGCTTCCTCTATCTCATTAACCCCTTTTTCTTTTTCTATGTATATCAAATCTTTTTGTTGGAATATTCGAGGTCTAAATGACACAGATAAACATCGGTCTTTTGCTAACTGGTTTGCTATTAATAAGCCTACTTTTGGTGCCCTCATCAAAACCCATATAAAGGAAACAAATCTGAACCATGTTATGAATAGTGCCTGTCCAGGATGGAATTTTACCTCTAACCATAACTCTGTAGAAGATGGGAGGATTGTTGTCATCTGGAAAGCACCTGCTTCGGTATCCGTCCTGCACCAGTCCAAGCATCTGCTTACTTGTGAAATTTCAATTCAAGGAGGTCATCGGTTCTGTTTCACAGTCATATATGCCCCAAACCTTAGTGATGAAAGAACTGACCTCTGGTGTGAACTTCTAAGTCTGCATCAAAACCTCCAGCTTGATGCAACACCCTGGGTCCTTTGTGGAGATTTTAATCAAATCATTCACCCTACAGAGCATTCTAATCCCAATGTTAACCATCTTACCTCTCGCTACTGGAGCTCAGGGATTGTCTGCTGCAACTTGAGCTTTTTGACATGCGGTTCCAAGGCCCTTTCTTTACCTGGTCAAACAAAAACCCTCTCAACCCGATAGCCAAAAAGCTTGACCGAGTCCTTGTAAACAACCTGTGGCTTTCTCATTACCCGGATAGTATTGTCTCCTTTCTTGCGCCTGACATATCTGATCACTCGCCTAGCCTCTTAAACCTCTTCGCTCCTCTCCCCTCAGTTGGAACTAAGCCTTTCAAATTCTTCAACTTCTTAACCACCCATCCAAAATTCCTCTCAATGGTTGAATCAGCATGGAATCTGGCTGGAAGCACATTTCCTCAGGAACCCCGTTTGTCAACTTTGAGTGCTAAGCAAAAATCTTTAAAGAGAGAATTGAAAACAATTTCTAGAGAAAATTTCTCGGATATCCAAAATAGAGTGCGAGAGACTAACTGTTTGCTTCAATATGTGCAGGTCCAAGCTCTAACTTGCCCTTCCCCTACACTGTTCCAGCAAGAAAAACTAATTCAGTCGCAATGGGAATTTCTTAGAAAAATTGAGGAGGTTTATTTCAGGCAACAGTCAAGAATCAACTGGCTGAAAGAAGGAGATTTAAACACCTCTTACTTCCATCGGGTGATGCAGATGAGGAATGCGTTTAATGCAATCAGATCGTTTATGTCCTTATCTGGCTCTATTATTGACGACCCTCTTGAGATGAGTCTTCTGGCAGTGAATCACTTCAAGTCTCTGCTTGCCCCAGTTGTCCTTCGACCAGTTAACACTCCTCCCTCTTGGTTCAGGAATATACTTCCATACCGTTGTCCCCCTGCAGTAATTCAGGCAATGATTAAGATTCCAAATGAGGAAGAGATTAAGCGGGTAATGTTCAAGTTAAATGCAAATAAAGCACCTGGACCAGATAGTTTTACCTCGGGTTTCTACAAGGCTTCGTGGGAACTCCTTGGAAAGGATGTCATCTCGAGTATCCACAAATTCTTCAACATGGGGTTCCTTCCATCTGCGGTCAATGCCACCATCCTTGCATTAGTTCCTAAGTCGTCAGGCGCTTCTTTTGTCTCTGACTATCGTCCCATATCTTGCCTCAACACCCTTTACAAGGTAGTCTCTAAGTTGCTTGTTGCTAGGTTGAAGCCTATTCTCCCTGATCTGGTGCAAAAGAATCAAACTGCATTCATAAAAGGCAGGTTACTGGTGGAGAATACTCTATTAGCGGCTGAAATAGTAAATGGTTATCAGAAACAAAGTGGACCTAAGAGAATAACTATCAAAGTGGACATTGCAAAGGCGTTTGACACAGTAAGGTGGGAATTCATTTTTAACTGTTTAAGAGGCATAGAGGTACCAGAACTTTACCTTCGTTGGCTCAACGCATGTGTCTGCACACCTTCTTTCTCGGTTGGTTTCAATGGACACGTCCATGGTTACTTCAAGGGGTCAAGGGGTTTACGCCAAGGGTATCCTCTTTCGCCATACCTCTTTGTCTTAGCTATTAACTGTCTCTCTGTCTGTTTTGATAAAGCGGCTGAAGAAGGAAAAATAAACTATCACCATCGTTGCTCAGAAATAAAGCTAACTCACTTATGTTTTGCTGATGACTTACTGATCTTCATTGATGGTTCAGCGTCTTTGTTGCAAAATGTTCTTCAAGTACTAAAAGAGTTTGAAGCAGTCTCGGGTTTAGCGATCAGCCTACCAAAAACCAGTTTCTTTACTTCAGGTTTATCTCAGCCTGCAATTGACAGCATAGCAGCCACCACGGGAATTAGTCACGGCCAACTACCAATTAGATATTTAGGACTTCCGCTCTGCACAAAGAAACTTACCTTACTTAATTTTGCGCCTTTAATTCAGAAGGTAAAGGGTCGCCTTACTGCTTGGTCAACGAAATCTCTCTCGTTTGCAGGAAGGCTTCAAATGCTGAAATCTGTCATTGCTGGTATCTCAAACTTCTAGTCTTCAGGATTTATCCTGCCAAAGAAATGTATAAAACAGTTAAACTCACTCTCAAGTACATTTTTATAGAAAGGAACGACAGAGGGGCATCACTCAGCTCGTGTGGCTTGGGATACAGTCACTCGGTTTAAGAAGGAGGGAGGTTTGGGACTTAGGGACTTGTTTACTTGGAACAAAGCTTGCATGGTCAAACTCATTTGGCTGCTCTTCTTCAGATCTGGATTAGTTTGGGTGGCTTGGTTTCGAGGAGTAGTGTTGTCTAATGATTTGAGTTCTTTCTGGACTCGTAAGCCTTGCAGTCGTTTCTCCTGGTTAACAAATAAGTTGCTGAAGATTAGAGAAGTAGCTTATCCGTAGATTAAATTCAAGCTAGGTAATGGCAAAGCCTGTAAATTCTGGACAGACAATTGGTGCAAGTTGGGAAAAATGTTGACTTACCTCCAAGGAGACGGGCTTTATCAGATTGGTATTCGTCGAGGCACTTGTCTCGCTGACCTTTGGAGGCGAGGATCTTGGCAACTTCCCCCTGCAAGGTCAAACTCTCAAGTCAATGTCCATATTGAACTCTCTACTCTTACTTTAACTGAGGAAAATGATTCTTACCAATGGTGGATTGACGATTGCTGCAAGTCCCGCCACAACACGGGTAGCATCTACTCTGCTCTTAGAGGTACCTTCGCTACCGTTCCCTGGCATAGCATCATCTGGTTTTCCGGTGGGATTCCAAAGCATAAATTTCTCTCTTGGCTGTTTGTGTTGGATCGTTGTCCGACAAGAGATCGACTCTTGAACTGGGGACTTCAAGTTGACCCCCACTGTTTACTCTGTGCTTCTATGCCTGAGTCGCGAGACCACATCTTCTTTCAGTGTCCGTTCACTTGGTCGATCTGGTTGGAGGTTGCTCGACGCTGTGGTTTTGTACCCTTAACCTCATGGGCTCAGACGATTGATTCCCTTACACGTTATAGAGGCACTCGTGTGGCTAAGAAGCTTCTACTAATCGCCTGGCAGGCAGTTATCTACACGATCTGGACAGAACGAAACCACCGACTTCATCGAAACTCTTTCAAATCAGCTGATTTTCTCCTTCGACAAATCGATGCCACCATCCGCAACAGAGTTTCGAGCTTTCGAGCCAGCAACCCTGATCTCTCCCTATCTCTACTCCATCTTTGGTTCTCTACAAATACAACTACGATAGCAAGAGCATAAGGAACCCTAATCTCAGTTGCGATCTCTACAAAGTTCCACTCTCTCTCCGTGTGATTCGTATGCCATTATTGAGTACTGGTTAGGCGGTTAAATTCTCAACCATATCACTGGTTCGAATCTAACTAATGGTTCGATTCTAATTGTTGGTTAACATCTGGTTCAGTTTTGTTTCCAATTGTATGGGTTTTAAACTTGGGTTTCGTTTGTATTGGGCTTCCTAATGGGCCTTGTAAACTTTTTCTTTTCATTTTCCAGTTTAATTGAATACCTTTTAACAAAAAAAATAATAATAATTTGGTTTGTCAGGGATTAAATATATAATATCCAATTTTGGACCTCAGCCGTCCCATAAAAATAAGTTGTAGGGTTTTTTGGATACCATTAAAAAATAAATTATTTATTGACTTCTATATATTCTAAAGTATCCAAAAGGGTCTTAAGTTTTTCTTCTTTAGAATAGCCACATGAATATTCTGAAAATGGAGGAAGGTACTGGTTCTTTCACTACATTGGAAAGGTCCCACATCGAGTGAGCATGTGAACATATAAAAAAGTATGTTCCATTGTCTCATTTACTGGAAACAAGGAAGGCCCACCGGATTTAAGTTCATTCTACGAGAATATAAACCAGTAATAGTAATAGCAAGGGATTTTTAGGACATTCTCCACACAAAAATATTTGGTTTTGGGTAATATTTGTAGTTTCAAATTTTATTTTTCAGAATAACACACGTTTAAAGGGGTTTATCAATAATTAAAAATAATATTAATTAATTAATCTAACATTTACATTATTTAGTCAATCACTATTTGATATACATAACATTTTTTTATTCACCTACCACTTGCAAATATGGTATTGAATAGTATTTTTTGTTAGATTGTTGATTATGTCTTCTTGTATTGCTATGTAACTATGTTTTCTTGTATTGAATGTGGTATTCACTACAAGAAAATAGTCATAATATTGTTGCAATAATTTAATATATCGTTGCAAATTATGACACTGCAACAAAATTAAGACACATTTTGTATGTTGCTATTTGGATGTTGCAAATTTGCATTTATCGCACAGATGTTGCAAAGTTTACAATGAACTAACTTCTTGTTCTATTTGTCGTATTAATGCAACTTACTATCGTAGTAAATTTGTTGCATAATTGTGACACACGTTTGCAAATTTAAATGGTTACAACTTATTACCACATAAAACATATAGCAAATAACATTAAAATTTTTCTAAGAAATTAATTTATTGCTATATTTGTTATAATATTGTAACCTTATTTATGCAGCAAATTAGTGATGCAATCATAAATCGTCATAATTAAAAACGACGAACAATATTGAAGCAATTATTGTTGCAAATTTTCCTCGCTTAGTTCCATTGCATATTCGTAGATGCAATTCATATTACAACATTAATTTTAATCACAGTATTTTGCTATATCATTTGTTTCGGCACATTAGCTATCAATTTAATATTATTTATTTAATTTTTTCAAAATTAAAATATATATCTTCATGATTAAAAAGTAAAAGACATAATTCATTTATTAAATAATCAAATATTAAAATATTACAGTAATGCATAAATAAAAAATAATTACACAAATGATGTGAAATAAATTTTCTAAAATATTTTTATTTCTTCTTATGACAGATGAGGTGTTCTTGATGGGTTAAAAACACCTAAAACGGCTGCCTCCTTGAGCTTAGCCTTCATTTTCTATAAGACTCATCTAAATATATTTATTAAAAATAACAAAGTCAGTATGTTAAACTACAACAAAACTTATACCAGTTACGACAAAACTTTATTACTAATCAGAACCTTTAATAAAACTGCGGATTAATGGAGAACTCTGTTTACCTTTGGAGAAGGAATGTTGCTTGCTAACGTGTTGTATTGATAGATCTATAGAAGCACCTTCTTAAGCTATATATAAGCAGGATAAAATAAAATCATATCTTTGATACTGAATAATAGTAGATTTAGTCAGATCTGTTTAGTATTATTCAAAAATAAATAAATAAATAATAATAACAAGAGAAGCCGAAGAACCACATTAGTTTTATCTTCCCACACACAAGCTAAAAAATTACTCGAATATAGAAAATAATCTGTAAAGTAATATTTTATTAAACGTAAATTTGGATTTGTATAGTTATCCAAATGATTAAGATAGATATGGTAAAATGAGGTAACGCTCGTGGGTGAGTAACAAGGACAAATATATATGTATACATATATATATAAATTAGTTTAAAGAAAAGGGAATATAATTATATATACATATACTATACGTATATGATTATTATGTATTTGAGATGTCAAAGAAAATAGCATATTCGGGTGACTAACGTGGACCAATATATGATTATACATATACAATATATGGTTATACTGTTTGAGATGTCATATACATATACTATACTTCATGATTTTCCAAGTATAAGCAAAGCGAATAATTGATATATTTATATATTAGTTTACCAATATATGATTATACATATACAATATATGGTTATACTGTTTGAGATGTCATATACATATACTATACTTCATGATTTTCCAAGTATAAGCAAAGCGAATAATAGATGTCTACAGTTGTTATTGAAACTAACAAAAGAGTTATTTGATTTAAGAAGATGTAACATAGAAGTCCACTATAAAAAGAACTAGAAAAAGAATTAGCAAAATAACATAATTTTTGTAAAAATATAAATGGTCGTAAATACAGTGGCAAAGATGTCACATATTTTTTCACATGTGTATACTAAAATTTTCTAGCAAAATAATCACAACTCTAATCGTTGAATATTTATTGTAAATTTTGCAAGATATTTTCGCATGTTGCAATAATATTGCTAATTTGTAACGGAAAAATGCAACATAAACTTTTGTTGTTATTTTGCAATAAACTTGTAATGAAATTGTAATGTGCATTCATCATTGCAAAAATATAACAAAATTTGTTGTAAAACTTTAACAAATACAATCATTGCAAAAATATTGTTGCAATAGCACTATTTTCTTGCAATAGCACTATTTTTTTTGTAGTGATTGAACTATTGCTATAGAATAGTTCTTTTTTATTGTAGTGTTGTTTGTTTGTAACAAAATTAAAATTTGGAGAAAATAATACTCTAAAATTACTTTCCTAATATAGTAAAATAAATGAATTATTTCGAGTTATTAATCTAAAGCGGAATGGTTAAGGTTATATATATTTAGCTGAACAATAAAGATATTTGAGTGGTTAGAATTTTTTTGAATTTCTCAAACATTTTAAAATTGAAAAAGTCTCTCAAGAAAAATTATAGCAGGATACAAAAATTGATCACCACAAACAATAATAGCAAACGAAAATGAAAGAAAAAATTTCCCCATCTCTTTCACAGTATATATAACCGATGGCCATCTTCCCATCAAATCATCAAAACAAAAAAAACAAAAAAAG
>NC_025697.1:2999927-3011155 GCF_000633955.1 Camelina sativa
AAAAAAAACAAAAAAAAATAATGGGATACACAAATGTGTCCATTTTATTAGGCCTGTTGGTGGTCTTTGTTTCACCGATGGTGTTCGCAGATGATGTGACACCAATCCCAGAGGCCAAACCCCAAGTGGAGCAGTGGTTCAAGGCCAACGTTGGTCCATTGGCTCAACGTAAAGGCTTAGATCCTGCACTCGTCGCTGCTGAGGCTGCTCCACGTATCATCAACGTATGAAAAAACACTACTACTACTTCATACTATATTGTCCCCAAACTATCACTCGAAATATTTTGATACAAAATTTGAAATTTATATATGTAACGATTGCAGGTGAATCCAAAGGGAGGTGAATTCACAACACTAACCGCCGCAATAAAGAGCGTTCCTGCAGGGAACACAAAGCGGGTGATCATAAAGATAGCTCCTGGTGACTACAAAGAGAAGGTCACTATCGAGAGGAACCAACCCTTCATCACATTGATGGGACAGCCCACTGCCATGCCCGTTATCACCTTCGATGGTACTGCCGCCAAGTATGGAACCGTCGATAGTGCCTCTCTCATTATCTTATCCGACTATTTCATGGCCGTCAACATTGTCGTCAAGGTATATATATCTATAAATATATGAAGTATCCTACGTACGTACTATACATTATACAACTATATATATATACACGTGACTAGTCATCAAGGCCCATGAGGCAGTGATACTTTCTCTTTTTAGGCCAATACATATGCCAGTTTCCCTAGATTTCGAATGACTTGTTTTTTTTTGCATATGTAGAATACTGCCCCGGCGCCAGATGGTAAAACAAAGGGAGCACAAGCCTTATCTATGAGAATCTCAGGAAACTTTGCTGCTTTCTACAACTGCAAATTCTATGGTTTCCAAGACACAATCTGTGACGATACCGGAAACCATTTCTTCAAGGACTGCTACGTCGAAGGGACATTCGATTTCATCTTCGGAAGTGGTACCTCTATGTACTTGGTACACAAACGATACCCTAGATAATCGCATTTCATACATTATAATTTTCTGAATACATAAAAGTCTGAAATCTCTATACGTACATGTTGAATTTAAAAGGGAACACAACTGCACGTGGTCGGAGATGGTATTAGAGTGATCACAGCACACGCAGGTAAGAGCGCAGAAGAGAAGAGCGGATACTCTTTCGTGCACTGCAAGGTGACTGGAGTCGGTGAAGGAATCTATTTGGGAAGAGCATGGATGAGCCACCCTAAGGTTGTCTATGCCTACACCGAGATGACCAGCGTCGTCAACCCAGCCGGATGGCAAGAAAACAAGACCCCCGCTCATGACAAGTAAGTCCAGTTTCATATATTACATAGACACGTTGTGATGACCTAATCGTCTGGTCACTTATGCCGGTTCCATCTAAAAATTACAGGACCGTGTTCTACGGAGAGTACAAGTGTTCAGGACCAGGATCACTCTCAGCCAAGAGAGTTCCATTCATACAAGAGATTGACCCCACCGAAGCTAACCGGTTCCTTTCCCTCGGCTACATCCAAGGATCCAAGTGGCTTCTCCCACCACCCGCTTTGTAAACTCTTTAATATTATTAAGAGAAAATCATTACGAAAAATGTTGTAAAATACTGAGAGAATAATTAATAAATTGATAATTTTTTCCTGTCCCAAGTTGGACAAGTGTAATTTTGGACACAATAATATAATAAAAATATATATTTTTTTTAAAATCTTATGTAAATGTATTGTCTCATCAATACTATCAATTAATTATATAAAATTATCAATATATACATATACATAAAATAAATTAGTGAAATTATCAATATATAACTCTTGTATTAGTTTTATGGTAACATAATATTTTGGTGTTCAATTCAAAACATGATAATTGTTGTTTTTTAACTGACTCTAACAATATATTGATTATAAAAGTTAAATCTTATTTCAAATCTATAATTCTTAGAAAAAAATTCAAATTAAGAAAATATCTCTATAAATTGTTAACTATTAATTGATAGATAATTTAATTTCTCTAAAAAATCAATAGATTTTCTCGGTCTCAACAGTATTAATTTATAGAGATTTTACTGTAATATAATTACCACTAGAATACCAAAATACCAAAAGCATACACTAACCAACACTATGGAATTTTTTTTTTTTTGAGATAGTGTTTATACAGTTGAAAATATAGTATCCCAGCCAACAAAATATTTACGAATTACGAATATAGAAACTTTCAAAGTAGCATGAAAGGAGACTTTTAATTTGTTTAATGTTCTTTGTGTTGGGGTTGGTTTATAACAAATTTTCACTGTTTGTTCTTTGTACATTTTTTTTCCATGGTCAAATCTCCGGCGTATTACCATGCCCCGTCCAATATTTAGACTTTTTAGTTTTTGGTTAGGATATTCGAAATTTTTTTATAAGCTTCATCGTCATATTATTATGCTCATGTTACATTTAAGCGATTTTTTTTTTTTGACGAATTCGAGTTTATATTGATGATTTTGTAAAATCATGATATCAGCTGATCAATTAGCCAAAGTTGCGGATAAAATCAATCCGAGTAAGAATTAAAATTATTTTCTATTTTTAGAAATTATTACACATGTGTTTTTTTTACATATTATTAAAATGTAGATGAAATTAAAAATATTTTCATCTTACATATTATGTAACGTACAATCACTTTTACCCATCGTAATATAATTGAACCATCATCTCTTTTCATATCATTATCACATTTTTTATCATCACTAAACCTACCATTATCTCTTACCACCAAAGAAAAACGCTTACCGCCATATCATTTCAATAATATCAATACTTTGATCTACATTTTAATCAATGAAAGAATTTTTTTATATATTTTAAATAATGGACATGCATATAAAATTGACTACTTGGTAACGTTCCACTCTTTATGTGAAATATACGAAGCAGCTAACCGGTAAATTAAACAACTCTTTACGTGAAATATTTGTAGCATCTAATTAATCGATAAAACAATTTTGGTACTTTTCCATGAGCCTAGGGAAAGCTCGAGGTTAAATTAAAAAATGTGCTATTCTATTACAATTTCTCCTAACATAAACATGAGAAACTTGGAAAGAACGGATAGATCAAGAAATAATACCGTGATAGATGTGGTATTTATGGATATGTCATAAATTTGGCCATTTCACATTTTGGTAAGCTCTCAATCTCCTTCAAAGAAAACCGACATGAATCTTCGAATTCATGCTTGTTGCATAGCTGCTAACAAGGTTTGTGCTTCTGCTTCGAGTGGCAATGCCGTAGAATGTAGTATCAATGCTCCTCAACTATGTAATATGCCACATGATCTCGAAAAATCCAACCCCACTTTACCTATTGAGAAAAATAATAAACGTTGCATCATAGTTGCATATTAAAAACGGTATCATTGGCCTCTCCAATGTTGAGAAACACAAAGTTCTGCTGTTAAAATAGTTTGGTTTAAATAATGGCGAACTGCTGGTTCCTCGTGGATCGTCCTTCCAGCCCGATTCCTCCCTCAACATTAGTTGAGGGTAGATCCAAACGTCCTCCCCCTTCCCCCCTGATCCTCCTGATCCATTTCCCCTTCCTTCCCTCTCTGTCTTTCCTTCCCTCTCCCCAATTTCTCCACCCACAAGTTCCCCAACTTCTACTCAATCTGATTACTTTAATATGGAGAGAACCATTCTGGCTCTCCCAGCTCACCACAAATCTACTCATGTGGTAGTAAATCCCCAGACACAAGCAATATTTAACTCTTATTACAAGAGTATGGGTCAAAACCCTAGATCTACTCAATCGGATACTGTAGCAGAAGGAAAAACTGTTGCTCATACTGATGGTCTTCTTAGCACTCCCCCGCCAAAGGTTGTTCGGCGGTTCTTTAGTCACTCGCTAGCATCTGACTGTCCTTTTAATGTTAACAAATGATTTTGACTCGAATCTTTGATCGATCTCTGATTGATTATTATTGAATCAGAATATAACAAATGGAAAGAAATATAATTGAACGGAAAAAAAATATATACTATTACTTATTATACAGAAACAAGCTTCTTAATTGGATTTCATATTAATCACTCACCAAGTGCATGAGAAATGAGAAATTACTCTTTATAAAAATTCAAAAATTCTTGAAGGAATATAAACCACAAACGAGAATGTCAAAAGGAAGGCGAAAAACCACAAACGAGAATAGCAAAAAGAGATCTATCCGGTCTGGACGATCCGGACAAGTATATAAAAGTCCCTTCAACGGCTTCTTCATCTCTTCCATTCTTAAAAGTAAATAAATAAATAAATATTCTTTTCTTTTCTTTTCTTTTTTATATTTTTAAATAAAATAAAATAAATGATGGGTTACATCTCTCTGTCCCTGATTGCATTACTTGTAGTTTTTGCGCCACCGGTGGTTCTAGCCGACGATATAACTCCGATTCCCGCGGAAAAAGCCCAAGTTGAGCCATGGTTCAAGGCCAACGTTCAACCGTTTCCCGCGAGACGAGGCACACTCGACCCCGCTCTCGAAGCTGCTGAAGCATCACCACGTATCATCACCGTATGTACATCACAAGTTTATTATATTTATAAGATTAATTCTTTTATTATGAATCCAGCTTTCGTTTTGTGCATTTTTCCATTTCAATCAATGCACACTATTAATTTTAATGCAGGTGAACCAAAAAGGAGGCGGCGATTTTACGTCAATAAACGCAGCGATCAAGAGCATTCCGGTAGGAAACAAGATCCGTGTGATCATCAAGTTGGCTCCTGGTGTATACAAAGAGAAAGTCACAGTTGACGTAGGCCGACCATTCGTTACATTGCTTGGCAAACCTGGTGCTGAAACCAACTTGACGTTCCATGGAACCTCCGCTAAATACGGTACAGTAGAGAGTGCGACGCTTATCGTCTGGGCCAAATATTTTATGGCAGCCAACTTACACATTTTAGTATGTACACATTCTAAAAACTTAATTAGTAGCTAGTATAACACTTAAAGGATTAGTTTGTAATGTTTTTTTTTTTTTAATATATTTCCTATAGAATACTGCTCCGATGCCGAAACCAGGTACACAAGGACAAGCTCTAGCTATGAGGATCAACGCCGATAAGGCTGCTTTCTACAACTGCAGATTCTATGGTTTTCAGGACACTCTTTGCGACGATAGGGGCAACCATTTCTTTAAGGACTGTTACATTGAAGGAACCTATGATTTTATTTTCGGAAGAGGAGCTTCCTTGTACTTGGTACGTGTATACTTTAATTAGTTCTTCTGATCTGTTTAAATACATTTAATTATTACGCATGGCTGATTAGTGATTACTACGTCGTGTTTTATTTTGTTTTTGATCCATAGAATACGCAATTGCATGCTGTTGGAGATGGATTAAGAGTGATCACAGCACACAATCGACAGAATTCAAACGACCAAAGCGGGTATTCGTTTGTGCATTGCAAGGTTACTGGAGTCGGAACCGGGATCTACTTGGGTAGGGCTTGGATGAGCCACCCTAAGGTCGTATATGCCTACACTGAGATGTCCAGTGTCGTCAACCCATCCGGATGGCAAGAGAACAGGGTGCGCGAGCATGACAAGTAAGTCTATCGATTTGAATCTAAATTACGTAAATGTATACACGATTTCCCAAATCCAAAATGATAAGAATTAAAAACCAACACTAGACACTAGTATATAAGAGATAATGTTTAGTTTTTTCATATTTTTGAATTTTGAATTTCTCAACTCGATATATTGCGGCAAAATTTTTTTTTGACATTGTATAACATTATGAATGATAGGACGGTGTTTTATGGAGAATACATGTGCACGGGACCAGGATCACACAAAGCTAAGAGAGTGGCACACACACAAGACATAGACAACAAAGAAGCTAACCATTTCCTTTCCCTCGGCTACATCAAAGGCTCTTCCTGGCTTCTCCCTTCTCCCGTTTACTAAACTACACCTCTTCGTAACAAAAATTCTATAATTTTCACCCAAAAAAAACATGTATATGGTACACAGTTGTACATTTTATTCTCTAAGAAATCCTCTCTTCCTGTTAATGATGGAGGAGTAGAGACTTGTGTAATTTTGGTTCTATTATAATAAAGTCGATTATTGATAAGAACTACGACGTACTGGTTAATTATGTATTGATCTATCAAATCATCAAAATTCAGTTGGTTGTACATCATTTAAATCATAAACCCTAAACCCTATATATATGGGTTTGGATGATGCGAATGTGTTATGATTATAGTGTGATGTGACTGATTAATAATATGAATTTATCAACTTTTTGAAACTAATGATAATAATTTGGGGGAAATTTTGTAAACAAAATTAATAAAAATGGATGTTACTTGTTATATTTTTGGTTGGTTATATTTTATATATTGTAATTTTAACTATTTAGTTTCAATTGTCGAAGCAACAACGTGATTTAATAATTTTTTCACCAAAACGTGATTTCACTATGAATACCAAATATGTGATTTTGTAATTTTAGAGAAAACCACGATTTGGAATCATATTTGACCTAAGTAATAGTTTTAGTAAAACATTATAGAATTGGTATTTGATTAAAAATTATAGTATAAAAAAGTTACGGATTTATGTTTTAGGAATAAAATTATGTAAGTTTTTATCCTAATAATTGGCATTACCATACACATGGGAAAAAAAAAGTACATATAGTCCTATAAAAAAAGGTGTGAAAATCACTAACAAAACTTTCATTTGACGTAAAGAAAACACCAAAATTAAGTTACCACTGAACTAAGTATTCCTGTGTAGCAATTTTACATTCAAACATAAATTGTTGGTTAGGTCCTTAATTTTGGTAAATTCATAAATAGAAATGCAATAATAGAGTTCTTTTTGGAGGAGTCAATATTCAACAGTAAATTTTCCTTTTCGTAGATGGCGATAGATAATTACAACAAAATCAAATGCTTCAAGAAATATAGACCACAAACGAGAATAGAAAAAATAAGTTCTGTCCGTATCTGTCCGTTCAGACATCGACAAACAAGACAAGTATAAAAACCCCTTTGATGCTTCTTCATTTTTTCCATTCTCAAGGTAAATAAGACTAGTAAAACGTAGTTTTTTTTTTCTTCCATTTTTCATTATTTTCTTTTATTTTGAAAAATAAATAAAAGAAAATAATAAAAGATGGGTTACATGTCAATGTCCGTGGTTGCATTCCTTGTCTTTTTTGCTTCGCCAGTGGTTCTAGCTACCGATACAGATCCTATTCCAGAAAACAGGGCCCAAATCCCGCAATGGTTCCAGAACAACGTTAAACCCTATTCCCAGAGAAAGGGCAAGCTAGACCCCGCCCTCGATGCTGCTGAAGCATCACGACTTATTATCACCGTACGATACAATTCTAATCCCATTTTGGTTTAATTTTAATTTGATCTTTAAAAAAAGAAAAAAAACTAGGTTTGAGTATCTGGCTCGGTTTAAAAAAAAAAAAAAAAAAAAAAAAAAGGAAAATGTTGAATAGTAAATCAGCGAGGATTGTTACGATAAGCAACTGGGTCAAAATAAACCNGGAGGAGGAAACTTTAAGACAATAAACGAAGCAATCAAGAGCATTCCTACAGGAAACAAGAACCGTGTGATCATCAAGTTGGCTCCCGGTGTGTACAATGAGAAGGTCACGATCGACATAGCTCGACCATTCGTTACGTTGCTTGGTCAACCTGGTGCGGAAACGGTCTTGACTTACCACGGGACAGCCGCTAAGTATGGAACCGTAGAGAGTGCAACTCTTATCGTCTGGTCTGATTATTTCCAGGCAGCTAACCTCATCATTAGAGTACGTGAAATATATTCCTTCTACGTTGTTACATTACATTAAAGATTGATTGCTACTAATCTAATTTATGTGTACATTTGATTTTTTTATTTTTTATTATTCTATAGAACACTGCTCCAATGCCGAAACCAGGTTCACAAGGACAAGCTCTAGCTATGAGGATCAACGGAGATAAAGCAGCTTTCTACAGCTGTAAATTCTACGGTTTTCAAGATACTCTATGCGACGACAAAGGCAACCATTTCTTCAAGGACTGTTACATCGAAGGAACCTATGATTTTATCTTCGGAAGAGGAGCTTCCTTGTACTTGGTAACTTCATTATCTTTTTTAACATGATATATGTTATATATATAACACATGATTTTTTTAATGATACATATATTTGTATATAATTCGATAGAACACGCAATTGCACGCTGTTGGAGATGGGTTAAGAGTGATCACGGCACAGAGTAGATCAAGTGCGAACGAACAAAACGGATACACGTTCGTGCATTGCAAAATCACTGGAACAGGAACCGGAATTTATTTGGGCCGGTCTTGGATGAGCCACCCAAAAGTCATCTATGCTTTCACAGAGATGACCAGCGTGGTCAACCCATCTGGATGGAGGAAGAATTTCAACCGCGGATACGACAAGTACGAAACATTTGATCATTATCATCTCATTCACATATAGTAACTCAATCAACTACATTTTATAAATCTGATAATAAACTGTGTATTCGATATTGTACCTTGTGTGGAATACAGGACGGTGTTCTATGGGGAATACAAGTGTTTCGGACCAGGGTCACACGTAGCGAAGAGAGTGCCTTACACACAAGATATTGACCAAAACGAAGTTAGGCCTTTCATATCTCTTGGTTACATCAAGGGCTCCACATGGCTACTTCCTGCTCCCAAATACTGAAATATTTCTTAAAACAAATTATTGGTTGTGATAATTTTTTGTAATCATCGTTTGTCAGCGACATGTTCCCATCGATTAATTAATTTTTTATATTGTTTGAGATATGAATGCGATAAATATATTTTTGTCTCTCTCTATCTAAAGCAATAGTGCATCCCAAATTTATTCGTTTCGTTATCATCATAGCTCAGAAGTTTGTGGTGTTTTTTTCCCTATATATATATTTAGCAAATCCTATGAGTCTATAATTTTCCAGAATGTCAAATTTAAGATAAATTATATTCACACACCATTGAGTTCATGATGTATATGTTTGAAGTACAAACAAAGGAAAGACCAATCTGTCCATGATATGTTTTTATTAAAATTTTGTTTTTATAACAAAAGAAAACGTAAAGACAAAAAATATACTAGTCATATATATACATTACGCACATTGTCTCGAGTTCATCAATTTTATAGTTCTAGTTGCAAATGTTAACTTATGAATTAAGCTAGCTTCGTCTTTCTTTCTTTTTTGTCGGCCTTAGCTTATAGTATTAATGTATAATCAAATAAGAGATGCATGCATATATATATAAAAAAAGACTATTTAATTAATTAAAAGACCCAATATGGTCATACATAAGATAACTAAAAGAAACATTGGATATGAACACCGACGAAGCCTCCGAGTAGCCGCGTCACAGCCAGGTCAGCAGAGAGTCGCCATCCAATAACAATGAACAAAAAAAAACAAAAAAAAAAACAGCTTTTTTCAACGGTTCAGATAGCAACTTTTGCAACGTGTGTTGGTTGGGTCCGGATCGAGTCTGACTAAGATTCCGCGAATCTGGTTCTTACGATTCAAGACCATCGGATTTTTAACGGCTCAGATTGCGTAGAAACCATTAGTACGAAATTGTCACGTCCAGCAGCGAGTCACGTCCCCTCCTTAATGAACTCACTCCTTGATTTTCGCATCTCCTCGTGGATAACATTGACGGTTCTTTCACGTTTTGTTGATCATATATAAACAACATATACATACACCTATTGTTATAAAAGTTTTAAATTGTTTTTAGTTGTTGTAGGTCATATTAATCTACAGTATATTCGGATTTATAATTTCACCAAATTATGGCGAGAGTTTCCTAAAATGCGCTTTAAAATACACTAAATGCATGTTTCAAACGTGGAGCTTATGTAATCAGGCTCTGCATGTTTATCCATAATTTGCTGTACTATATCTCTCTATACGATAAGATTATGTTAAATGTATTCCTCAAAATATTAAATGTCTGATAAGTCATACCAGTAAGATAAACAATTTTTGAAAAAAGAGCTATGCAAATAGTAGTATTATTTAATCAACATGATGGTAAAAAAGAAAGTCACATAACACCTTCCCTAAAAAAAGTCTGTCCCAGCTCCATCCTTGTTGGGACTCCACGAAACCAGTTATAACAAAAAAAAAAAACTAGGACGGAAATCGGACTTTTTTTTTAAGAAAACCAATAGTGAAATTTTTCTTTTAGTTTGATACAAATCTCTAATTTTGATTATTATAATAAGAACAGAAGAAAAACACAAACAATTATTAAAATATTTATGTTAACTTCATTTTAATCTTCTGATAATATGAATTCATTTTTAGCAGAGTATATATCAAAACGCGAGGGATGTTTAGAGGTTGTAATCAAATTCTATTTTGTTGATATGGTCAATAAAAGACATACATATTCTGATTTTATATATATATATATATATATATATATAGGAAATTTAAACTGGAATATTTATCCTTTTTTTTGTTTTTGGTGATAAAAATACATTTTCCCTCTTTTGAAAGATACATACATACATACGAAGTAGAACAGAAATACATGTTTGACTAAACAAAAAAAAAAAAAAAAGGAAGAAAAAGATAGATTGTCAACAAAAAAAAATCGGAAATAGAAAAGTAGGGGTAGAAGAGTCATTTAAAAGGATATGTTTAGTGTTCTGGGTGGGTCTGACGTAGGATACGTCAAAAATAATATCCCTAAAAACAAATCTCTTCTTTCTCTCATTCAAATTACGCTTTCCCCTACAAATACTCAATTCCTTCTCTTCCCAATTCCTTCACAAGTTGTGAATCACAACAAACCCCAAAACAATTCTCTTCCCAAGATTTTGTTTTTGTAATCCACCCCATTTCTATTTCGTAGATTCCTCCGATCATCAGATACAAGTTCTTTTTCAAACCTTGGATCTTTCCGATAACTTTGGATTTTTGTTTCCCCTATCTGAGTTTTGTAAAATCTCATTAAAAAAGGTGAAAAGATGAATGCTTTAGCTGCAACGAACAGAAACTTCCGTCATGCATCAAGAATCCTGGGTTTGGATTCCAAGATCGAGAAGAGTCTTATGATCCCTTTTAGAGAGATCAAGGTTTGACTTTTCTTTTTCTTTTTTCTTTTTTTTTTTTTTTTTTTTT
>NC_025697.1:3011624-3051912 GCF_000633955.1 Camelina sativa
CGGATTCAGGGTTCAACATGACAATGCTCGTGGACCCATGAAAGGTGGAATCAGATATCATCCTGAGGTTTGCTAAAAAATCTGACCTTTTTCTTGAATTGAAAAGCTTTTGGTGGGTTTGCTAAAAATCTGACCTTTATTTGGAATCTAGGGGATCTGGAATTTTATGAGGGTTTTGTTTTGATTTTTTGAAAGGTTGATCCCGATGAAGTGAACGCGCTTGCTCAGCTCATGACTTGGAAAACTGCTGTTGCTGACATCCCATACGGTGGAGCTAAAGGTGGGATTGGATGTAGTCCTCGTGACTTGAGTTTGAGTGAGCTTGAGAGACTCACTCGTGTCTTTACCCAGAAGATCCATGATCTCATCGGTATTCACACCGATGTCCCTGCTCCTGACATGGGCACTAACGCTCAAACCATGGCTTGGATTCTTGATGAGTACTCCAAGTTTCATGGTCATTCCCCTGCTGTTGTCACTGGAAAGCCCATTGTTAGTTTCTCATTTTCTTTAACTTGGTTGCATCTGATGGTTTATTATTCTCTGGTTGATAATTCCAATGTTTTGTGTGGTGATTACCAAAGTTTTGAGCTTTTTGCTGTTGTTGGATCACTTTTGGTGTAGGATCTTGGTGGTTCACTAGGTAGGGAAGCTGCCACAGGACGTGGTGTAGTCTTTGCCACCGAAGCTCTTCTTGCTGAGTACGGGAAATCGATTCAGGGCTTGACATTTGTTATTCAGGTAAAATAAACTATCAGCTAATCTCAAGCTTAATTATTTGTATCATATGATGAGGAAGAGAAGTTGAGAAGATTTGTATTAATATGTCAACAGGGTTTTGGGAATGTTGGAACATGGGCGGCCAAGCTGATCCACGAGAAAGGTGGTAAAGTGGTTGCAGTAAGCGACATTACTGGTGCAGTCAGGAACCCTGAAGGTATCGACATCAACGCTCTGCTGAAACACAAAGACGCTACTGGAAGTCTCGTTGATTTCACTGGTGGAGACGCTATGAGTTCAGAAGAACTGCTCATTCATGAGTGCGATGTTCTCATCCCATGTGCTCTTGGTGGTGTCCTGAACAAGTCAGTACAAAAAAAACTTTTCACTCGTAACATCCACATTAACCGTATAAGATTTCATATTCTGATTCTTAAATTTTTCCATATATTGCTCAGGGAAAATGCTGGAGATGTGAAAGCAAAGTTTATAGTAGAGGCAGCAAACCATCCAACCGATCCAGAGGCTGATGAGGTAATGCATTGTTAACACAGAGACCCGTCCCTAAAGCTTCCTAAAATATAATCCTAATATGTTTGGTTTTGGCAGATTCTGTCGAAGAAAGGAGTGATTATACTTCCAGATATATACGCAAACGCAGGAGGAGTGACCGTGAGTTACTTTGAGTGGGTGCAGAACATTCAAGGTTTCATGTGGGAAGAGGAAAAAGTGAACTTGGAGCTGCAGAAGTACATGACTCGAGCGTTTCACAACATCAAGACAATGTGCCATACTCATTCCTGCAACCTCCGTATGGGAGCTTTCACTCTTGGAGTTAACCGAGTCGCTAGAGCCACCCAATTGCGTGGTTGGGAAGCTTAATTCAGCTGAATCCCCCTTATACTCTGTTTCTTTCTCTGTTTTCTCTGTTTTTTTTTGTTTCATTGTTACTGAAATATCATTGAGATTCCGAAATGGAAAAGGAAACAAAATGGATTTGAATAAAAACTAACAGATTGGAATAAAAGCTATTAATGGATTTTATGATCCTGAAGCCCCAATTCACTTCTCAAAGCAAAATGAAACAATAAAAATATATTCTTAGAACTATAAATTAATTTGAAGTTCTCAAAAAAGTTTGTTACATATCCCTTAAAAAGGTTTCATATGTAACATATCATAACATGATCTATAATATTCTAATGTATCAAACAGCAGCGGTGACTTGACTATTGCGATGGATAGATTGTGAATCTTCGTCGTATAAATGCATTAGACGAATCTTATCAAAACTTGTAAGCAAGAAAGAATCCGGAGAGTACACCGTCCTCATAACAGTCTCTCTTTGTAGTGAAGAACAATAGTCGTAGTAAGTAGAACATGTCACATTCAATTTGAATCCGACTCCAAATAAGAAGTCCAGCTCTAATAAGTTCATCTCCTCTGTGGTGATTCCTCCATTTTTTGCATAATATGCATTATTGTAACACCTACATTAGAGATAATATGTTAGAGATAAAATGTTAGAAAAAAGGGAACTACAAGACTATACGAAGATAATATACACCCAACTCAACTTAAGGGTGTAAAAAATGTTAGTCGGTAGACGATAGACGGAATAACAAGTAACACAACTAGGCCAATATTTTTAGTTTTATATATTAGTTTACTAATAGTAGTTTTTAGAATAAAAATATCAAGAAAGAAAAGCTTGCATGCATCAATCCATTAAATTTGATTTTTTTTTTTTGAATAAAAACACTAATCTTAGCGTTNTTAAGAAAAAAAAGAGATGAGAACTTACAAGTCATCCATGAACTTGGCAGACACCAAGACGCTGGAGATAATGAGCCTATGGACATTATAGGAATCAATGGGCAAAAAAGGCTGCTTTTGTATGAACCGATCCAAATATATATACGCGACTACGTAACACGAGTCGCTACAATTTGCGTACTTAAAGATCCTCTCCATATAGCTTCTGATAGATATCGAAGGTTTGGTCAGTGCAGAGAAAGCTGAGAACCTCTGGTGTTCCCCGAACGGACGGCTCAGATCGTCGTTCATCTCAGACACCCTTTGTAGGAGAGATGCCATAGCCGTTATGACACTTGGCATAATGATCTCAGCCATCGGTTCTTGATTGTGATACATCTTCTGAATCTGATCAGCCATTCGAGAGAGATGTGTATGTAGTTTATTACATGGATTGGACTTGTTTTGTTGTTAGTCTCCTCTCTTGCCTGTCGGTTTGGCTGTGTTTATATAGAAGAAATAATATCTTAAATCTTGTATATATTAACACTAGTCATACGAATGATCATTGATTGGGATCTCACTACAAATTCTTTAAAAGTTATGATTTTATTTTCTTATCACCAACATGTAATATACAAAAGTACTTATTTTGATTTATGGTTTAATTGCAATATATTCTTAGCCCCAACCACTATATTTGGAGCCATTTGGCTGGCATATTGGAAACATAATGCTTTAATTTAATTAGATTAATAAAGTCACTAGGTAAGTGTCATTCAATTTATTCAGGCTTTATAGAGAGGAAGGATATATATATATATATATATATATATATATATAAGATTGAAATATTTAAGATTTGAAGAAAAGAAGAAAACTAATTGGTTTAGTTGGGGATTGACATAACAATACTCCATTTTTTTTGTGTGTGTGTGTTTGTGAATTATCCAATGTTCTACGCTGAAATATGATTAGAGAGACCCAACAATATCGATAAAAGGATGCTACTATATTTAGCGCCACTAAGACAACGCCGTGTGGAGAAGTGACGAGCCAGGAGGAGGACCAAAGGTGCCAAACACGTTAAAGAGATAATGAGCAACATGTTGTGAGAATATTCAAAAGATCTGTGTATATTTAAGTTCACTGAATGCTTCTGAAGTCTTTTTCACTTCCTTCTCGTTATTTATTATTAATTGGAGTATTTTAGAAGATTATATCACAGTGTTATATATTCTGATGTGAAATAAATTGATCTTTATACCCTGTATCAATGATGACAACGACGTCGACAACAAAATTGATACCAAATTGGCAAATTCAGTATGAGAAGCTTGGAATCTCCCAACTTTGATCCTCCCATGTCTATAATTAGCTCCTCAATATAATTCATGAATAATAAAAAGATCAATCTCATTGCATAAATCTTATCAGCAAAAGTTTATTTGTGAATGTTAAACCATCTAAGGCCTTTCAATGTGTCACATTTGTACCTGAAATCATTACCAACAACATTGAAAAAAAGTGAACTGCATTTTTCTGATAAAACGAGCACCAAAACAAAACATAAATTAGAGGCGAGGTGACACAACAACGTCTAATTTATTATTACTGGAATACATTTACCACATACAACATCTAGATAAGAAGATCACCATCATAATCATTCTAGATACACACACAAATACACATGCAGTTTATTTTTTATCTTCAAACATATAAACAAACATGGTGCTTATTTGAATATCAAACTATAGATTATGCTTTTATTAAAACTTTTGCAGCTAATAAACCAAACTTCCAGTTGAGGCTAAGACTCTATTATCAACTTTGGCATCCAGGGATCTCAGTATCTCCTGCCCCATTCTCTTGCAACCTACCAGTATCTGTCCAGAAAACCAACTTGGTTATCAAAATCAGTAACCTAAAAATGTAACTTTTTTCTTGTATTGCTGAATGCTGACTTACAGTTCCATGAGTGTGAATATCACGTGTTCTGAATCCACGATCAAGAACATCGAAAACAGCATCTTCTATCCTCTTTGCAGCATTTTCTTCTTTCAATCCGTATCTCAAAAGCATTACAGCTGATAGAACACTTGCCAATGGATTCACCGTGTCCTGCAAAAATTACCTCAATATCAACATTCTTAAAATCTCATCCATTTCGCCATGAGAGACAAAAAAGGTATGTATGGTGGTGATGCAACAACCTTCCCATAGTGTTTAGGTGCAGAGCCATGTATAGGTTCAAAGATTCCAAGACCCTGTATCCCATAATTATATGAGAAAATCAAGAATCTCTTCTCAAACACATACACACACAAAAGGGACTTAGGTATTGGTTTGAATCGTGGTACTCACAGAATCACCAAAGGAAGCAGATGGAAGCAATCCTACACTTCCGGGGATCACAGCCGCAAGATCAGAGAGAATATCACCAAACATGATCCCAGTCAAGATGACATCAAACTGAAACATATATCACAAAGTTTAGTGAGAGCCATTCACTAGTCAAAGAGACATCAAGTGAATGACACCGCTGCAATAAGAAGACGATTACCTCTTTTGGGTGGCGAATAAGATCCATTGCAGCGGTTTCAATGAGTAGATGGGTCACTTCAACCTCAGGATACTCTGAGGACATTTTCGTTACTCTTTCCCTCCACAATATCGAACCCTATATAGTTTCAAGAACAAACATTGAATCCTGGATCTAACACACACAAATCTCAATTCAAGCTTAGAATTAAACTCCTTTTTAAAAGATATATAAAGAACTTAACCTCCAAGACTGAAGCCTTGTCAACAGAGCAAAGTTTACCACGGCGTTGTTTAGCAATCTCAAATGCCACACGAGCAATACGATCAACCTAAGCAGAATCAGAAACAATCAAAATACTTTGTTTTCCCCCAACAAGAAAGTCAGAAAATCTCATAAACGCATGACAAATACCTCAGTTGAAGAGTAGGACTCGGTGCAAAACCCGACTTCATCACCTTGCTCATTAGTAGTAAAACCACGAGGATGTGCGTTGTAAATACCGCCAGTAAGCTCCCGGATGATCATTAGATCGACCCCTTGTACTGTTTCTTGTCTCAGACATGTGGAACCGATCAACTGAAACATATCAAAAAGGGTGACAAATACGAATGAGCAAATAACAAAAACGCAATAACGTAGTTTTTCTGTACCTGAGGGAACACTCTAACAGGTCTCAAGTTGGAAAACACATCAAGACCCGCACGAAGCTGCGATAACCCAGTTATAGGTTTCAAATGCTTGGGGTGATCATCCCATTTCGGCCTTTTGACAAAAAAAACCGCAACTTTCATATAAAAAAAAAAAATCAAACAATAAAAATTGCAACTTTAATTACAAAATTTGTAAACATTGTACTACTATACCATCCAGCAGCTCCGAGAAGAATAGCATCTGATTGCTTTGCCCTTGTTAACGTTTCCTCTGGTAATGGGACTCCCACCAGATCTAAAGCTTTACCTCCTATTGGCAACTCCTCGAAGCTCAATTCTAACCCTGTTACAGACAAAACCCAAACAAAAAAACCTAATCTTTGTCAAAAAAAAAAAAAAAAAAAAAAANGAGGTATATACTTTTAGGTTTTGAGTCCAAAGTAGAGCGCAGTAATTGATGAGGAGACCTTCGAGTGATCCAGCTAAACGAAGCGCGTCCACAGCGACAGGGGTGACTTCGTTGCCGATGCCATCCCCAGGAAGCACAGCGATGGTGTACCGTTTCTTCGGTGTGTACGCGGCGCATCTGATCACTGACGCTCTCTTAATGGTCTGTTTGGTGACGGGCTTCAACGCAACCGAGTTCTTGATACTGATGACGTGGAAACTCAAAACTCCCGCCATATTGAAACGGATCTGCTTTTTTTTTTTTTTTTTNATAAAATATAATTATTAATAATTTAGGTGTTAGTTAAACATCAACACTAAACAAATCAAAGATGAGAAACTTCACGATTAACCAAAAGAAAGAAAAGAAGAATCGTGAAAATTATATCACCAATCAAAATGTGATTAAACAAACAATCAAGTATTCAAGTATGATATTGCTGCATAAAAACCGTTGCTATTAAATAACCAACCATATGTAATTGTAAAAACAGAAGAAGCTGGTTCGAGATTTATAAAACAAGGATAATTTTAGAAATCTATATTCATGGAACAGAAGAAATATAGACCAAGCTTAGAGAAACAACAAATTTATAAAACAAGGATAAACAAATAGAAATGAATAACTGCACCTGAAGTTAGGGAAAATAGTCCACAATCTCTCAAATTGGTGAGTGAGTCAGTACTCTGAAATGTGGTTTACTTATCATGTGATTTTCTTGCACCACTTTCCAAGCTGCCAAGAAAATTATTGTGACTTTATGAGAAAGAAAGCTCTATTTAATACAGTACTTGATTTGTATTTTAGCAAAACTTTTTTATTTACGACCAATAGAAAAGAAGAAAAATATATATATACAGTTTTTTTTACCTCAAAATCTTTCTATTTTGTTTTGTCACTGCCACCAGTTCCCGTCTTTATTTTTATGGTTCATATTTTTTTAAATGATTTTTCGAGTGTTGTTTCCTTCGTGTTTTCGTCATACAAGATGAGTTTTTTTTCTTGATTCTTTCACTAATTATATATATAACCACATTATTATAGTTTTTTCTTGATAACTACTTCGTTAATGAAAAAAAAATCTGTTCAAACACAAGCTAAGGAGTTAACCATATTATATATATATATATATATCAAATTATTCTATATATAGTGTCGATTATATTGTAATAGCATAGATATTACTCATTCTGGGTTGATTTATGATAGACTTTTCTCAAGCCAAAGTGTAAACTCACCTTGTTAATTCATATACATAACCAGATGAAACAGAAACAAAACAAAACAAAAGCATACTAATAATACAATGTGGTGTCTGTCAGTGTACGTGGTTATTTTCAGGTTTGTGTAAAGAGTACCTGGCACTATCGTTGGCACTCGCGCGTGTTTATTTTGTGTACGGAATCCAACAACAAAAATGGCAGTGGGGACAGGTTACAAGCGCAATCAATTCTCCATGACGTAACCAGATTTTTTTTTTTTTTTTTTTTTTTTTTTTTTTTTTTTTTTTTTTAAAAAAAAAAANGAGATCAACAACGAATGATACTGCACTACCACATGCAGCTACCAATTATTGATTTACGCTCGATACTGGAAAAGCTGATTCGGCTTCTCTAAAGTTTGATTTATCATTTAATGTAGATATCAAAATATGATGTTGGATGAGTGATAAGAATTATATGATGAAATTTTAAAAGAGTTGAGTATTTTTAATGTCTATGGTATTTGGAGTAGTTTTTGGTTTTAGTTTTTGCAATTATCTATTTTCAAAGAAAAACCAATATGTATATATTTTGGTATTTTTCTTCAAAGACCATTCATCACTTCTTTTTTCAAAGAAAAAATAATCTATTAATGTAAAATGTTAAATTAGGGTCTGTTATTAGTTTCCAACTCAAAACTAATTAGTAACGAGTAGATCGACTCTGATCAATTATATATTACTTAAATCCCTTCATATTTTTTTGATGGAATCTTTCTCTACATAAAACAAAAAGGCAAAGACTAAACAAACTATCATTCAAATTTGTAAGAAACTAAAATATATCCCAATAATTGAAAACAAAAATCCAAATTCTAAAAACTATGTTAAAAACTACAAACATTCATGGCCAATATAATAAAAGATCACGTGGATGCTGTACGTTGAAACATTGACGGCCAAAAATAAAAGAATTAGATGATTGGATTAGCCACAATGGCGGACCCAGTAAAGAAAAGGGTAGGTCACTTGACCTGGTTAAAATCTTCAAATATGGTTTTATGTATGAAAATTAGAGAAGTTCAACAGCAAAGTTGGTAATTCTCTAGCTGTTGACACCCCCAAAGTTAGGTTTGATTCCCTCATATTACACCATTATTGTTTTTTTTTCTTTTCATTTTAACTTAAATACATATCATTTTTCTTATACATATGTAACTTTCTTTACAAAATCACAGCTTTTTTGTAATTTTTTTAATTATTTATAAAAATGATTATTTTTAGTGTTTATGATATATCAGTATAATATAAATTATAGGATATATTACTTTAAAAATATTCTTGACCTCCCTAATTTTTTTGTCTGGGTCCGCCGCTGATTAGCCAGTTGGTTATTTGGTAGTATCAGCATGTGCGAAGCAACATCTTTCATATATAACTGAATAGAGACTATAATATGAACCTCATTCTTAATCCACGTGTTTCATTTCGTTGACAATGACCCGCAGAAAACGCGGACTGAACTTTTTTAATGAAAATTTATAATAATTTATTTTGTTAATATGTTATTTATAATGATTTATGATTAAAAATTTATTGCTTATATGATAATTTTTATATTTTAAAAATGTTTATTGAAAACATGTCAATAAAACATTTGCATATAATGAATAAAATTATTTAAAACTTTGTGAAATATTTGCTATAGTTGTGAAGTAAATAAAAAGATATAACTAATATGTAAAAAAAAAAAAATATCTAGCACAAACTAGTTTTGATTCTAAAAGATATTATTTTTACTTTTCTACAATTTATTTTATTTGATGTTTTCCATATTTTCGTTTTTTAATTAAAAATATTTATTTAATTTTAATTAAGTTTTTTTAATGGCAATTGAGTGTAATTTTTTACATATTTTAAAGTTAGTTTTATATTTGTACTTCTAAATTAATGTAGTATGATTGGTTTGGTTCTGATATATGATTATTTCGTTAATTTCCTTTTAAAAATAATTACTTTAATCTTCTGTGCAAGACCGAAACAGCCACATTTAACATCTAATTCAAATTATACGGCAGAGATATGTAGTATATAATTTAGTGTTTATGCTTATTTTATTGTTATGTCATTTTCCGATTTCAACTCCATTCGTAATTCATCATGTTACAAAATATTTACATCTTATTTTATTCAATAACGCGTACCGAAAAGTAAGTTGTGTGCTTGAACTAATAATACTAGGACGAAAAAATTGTTGCTGGCTGAGGCATGGTGAGAGAAGTTACGTCCCTCGATCTCACTCGCTCCGATTTCTCTGATTTCTCTATCAAAAAACTTTTTCTTTTGATCACAACCTTGTGCTCCCTCGGAAGGGTTTTCGTTGATTCTCGCTTGCTGCCTAGGCAGTAAGTTGTGTGGTGGTGTGCTTGACTATTACAATTGAATTTACATTATTAGTGGTTCGTGAGGCTAAAATATGGACTCATTACGGATTGTCCCGCATGAATCGGGTAACAGGTAAAGAAAATTTTATCTTAGAAACATTTCATATAAAACAATATTTGATGACTAAAATTGTATGCTAGAAGGAGGAGTTATTCAATAATAAATTTAATTGTTGATTTTGAGAAGCGAATACAAGTTTTACAGAGGTAAGATACATCTTTTATTATGAGCTGAGAATTACAAATTAAGACACACGTCACACACAAACAAACAGGTAAAGGTCTTTTGAGAATCCTCTGTTTTGGGAGAAGAGGAACAAAGGCTTTTTTTGGTTGGATTAATTAGCCGTAGCATCGGATAGGGTCCTTGCAGCTCTTTNAACTTAAATACATATCATTTTTCTTATACATATGTAACTTTCTTTACAAAATCACAGCTTTTTTGTAATTTTTTTAATTATTTATAAAAATGATTATTTTTAGTGTTTATGATATATCAGTATAATATAAATTATAGGATATATTACTTTAAAAATATTCTTGACCTCCCTAATTTTTTTGTCTGGGTCCGCCGCTGATTAGCCAGTTGGTTATTTGGTAGTATCAGCATGTGCGAAGCAACATCTTTCATATATAACTGAATAGAGACTATAATATGAACCTCATTCTTAATCCACGTGTTTCATTTCGTTGACAATGACCCGCAGAAAACGCGGACTGAACTTTTTTAATGAAAATTTATAATAATTTATTTTGTTAATATGTTATTTATAATGATTTATGATTAAAAATTTATTGCTTATATGATAATTTTTATATTTTAAAAATGTTTATTGAAAACATGTCAATAAAACATTTGCATATAATGAATAAAATTATTTAAAACTTTGTGAAATATTTGCTATAGTTGTGAAGTAAATAAAAAGATATAACTAATATGTAAAAAAAAAAAAATATCTAGCACAAACTAGTTTTGATTCTAAAAGATATTATTTTTACTTTTCTACAATTTATTTTATTTGATGTTTTCCATATTTTCGTTTTTTAATTAAAAATATTTATTTAATTTTAATTAAGTTTTTTTAATGGCAATTGAGTGTAATTTTTTACATATTTTAAAGTTAGTTTTATATTTGTACTTCTAAATTAATGTAGTATGATTGGTTTGGTTCTGATATATGATTATTTCGTTAATTTCCTTTTAAAAATAATTACTTTAATCTTCTGTGCAAGACCGAAACAGCCACATTTAACATCTAATTCAAATTATACGGCAGAGATATGTAGTATATAATTTAGTGTTTATGCTTATTTTATTGTTATGTCATTTTCCGATTTCAACTCCATTCGTAATTCATCATGTTACAAAATATTTACATCTTATTTTATTCAATAACGCGTACCGAAAAGTAAGTTGTGTGCTTGAACTAATAATACTAGGACGAAAAAATTGTTGCTGGCTGAGGCATGGTGAGAGAAGTTACGTCCCTCGATCTCACTCGCTCCGATTTCTCTGATTTCTCTATCAAAAAACTTTTTCTTTTGATCACAACCTTGTGCTCCCTCGGAAGGGTTTTCGTTGATTCTCGCTTGCTGCCTAGGCAGTAAGTTGTGTGGTGGTGTGCTTGACTATTACAATTGAATTTACATTATTAGTGGTTCGTGAGGCTAAAATATGGACTCATTACGGATTGTCCCGCATGAATCGGGTAACAGGTAAAGAAAATTTTATCTTAGAAACATTTCATATAAAACAATATTTGATGACTAAAATTGTATGCTAGAAGGAGGAGTTATTCAATAATAAATTTAATTGTTGATTTTGAGAAGCGAATACAAGTTTTACAGAGGTAAGATACATCTTTTATTATGAGCTGAGAATTACAAATTAAGACACACGTCACACACAAACAAACAGGTAAAGGTCTTTTGAGAATCCTCTGTTTTGGGAGAAGAGGAACAAAGGCTTTTTTTGGTTGGATTAATTAGCCGTAGCATCGGATAGGGTCCTTGCAGCTCTTTGCAGGGGATTGCGCATTACCATGCATCCCACCTTTCGCGAGGTATTGCTGATGGTATTCTTCAGCCTTGTACAACTTCTTTGCTGGTAAGATCTCAGTCACAATCTTGTTCTCAAGTTTTGTCTGCTGTTTCTCTAGAGACTCGCGTGCTAGTTTCTCTTGCTCGGGTGTGTAGTAGTATATACCTGATCGGTATTGTGCTCCCACAAGTTCTCCCTGCAACCGGTTTTCAAAGATCGGTTAGGAATTGAACGTTATCAAGAAGAATGATGGCTACTATATGAAAGCTAAAACTGAAGATAACCACAATCAAATCGGAGTTTCAGGACAAGAACATGAACAAACTCTCTCTAAACATTACCATACATGTCTCTAAACTAAACCAATCCGAATTATGCAAATATTTGAAATGAAGATTCAACAAAAAAAGTCAACCAAAAGTTAACATTCTTGAAAGTTTCGATGAAACTATATATTACTGGAGAAGCCATTAAATCAATCAGAGCAAGAATCAAAAACATGAACATGACCAAAAAATTTGATTTAAATTCTAAAATCATTAAACCAGAAAAAAAAAGGTACCTGACGATTCAAGGTGGTTGGATCATGTCTAGACCAGAACAAATCAAGAAGCGTCTCATAAGTGCACTCCTTAGGATCATACTGAACCCTAACAACCTCTACATGGTTCGTGGTGTTCGTACATACAATCTCGTAAGAAGGATTTTCTGAGATCCCCTGAGTGTAACCAACCTCAGTCACGGTCACTCCATGGATCCTCTGTAAAGCAAGCTCAAATCCCCAGAAACAACCTGCGGCGAACTCAGCAAACTCGTTTCCCGGCGCCGGAACATCGTTGTCGGGCTCCTCAGCTATCGGAGAAGGAACAATCACAGGTGTCTCTGCTAAATGATGCTTCATATAAAATTCTTTGAGAGCAACTTCCTCAGGTGTATCAACAACTTGAGGCTCCTGAGCTTTTAGAGAAGAATCCATAGCTAACTCAGATGTGTTTTTTCCGGTGGTGAGTTTCTTTAATTGTTAAAAAGTGTATTGTTGTTTGATGATGAAGCCTCTTGACGATCGATTTATATAGAAATAAGCAAGTCATAGTCAGAGATTAACAGCTACGTCAACACTAAATAATATTTTTTAAAATTTAGTAGTGGTTTTGTTGACACACAAGCAAAATACATTGGAATGTAAAATTTAATAATTTGGTCAATTGTTAATATATCACGCGTCATTGTTTACTTGTACTTAAAAATGTCTATTAAACAAATAAATTCCAACAACCATGATTATAAATCTTTTTAGTTATGCATTGATCCAAACTTGGAAAACATGTTATTTTTGTCGCAACTTGGAAAATATGTTATTGTATAGCAAACTGTGATTTGTGGACCGTTGACATTGAGTTTTCGCCCGCTATTAGTAGTATTCCAGACCTTTCTTCTGTGTGTGTGTTTTTTTATTCATCTTTCTCTTTTCTTGTCGTATGTTATACATGGATGACTTAATTAGCATTATGCTAGTAATAGTAATACTATTATAGTATGAGGTTGGTGGGCACATTTGTTTTATGATAAACTAGAAAGACATTGGTAATGGACTAGCACTAAAATGAGAGAGGTGGCCCTGCTACACTTTTTTATTCGTCGGCTTCAATAACCATGTCGATGACTTTTTGGGAGAAATAATTGAGTTTACGAGATTAGATCTAAGGTCCTTAATTTAGGGATCACGATGATTGTGTGGTTTTATGTCCATTGAGTGTAACATCGGTATTACAACATTGCAAATGAAATTCCAAAGAAGTAGTTTCATTGCGTGTAATTAACTTCGTCGGTTTTATACAAGCTTTGCGCAAGTTCCTAAATGCTAATTCCTCTGTTTTGGGAGGGAAGCAGAGGAAAACAGCTTTTAGCCGTAACAGCGGATTGGGTGGTTTGAGCCTTTGGTAGTTGGAAAAGAAGCCTCATGCACAAAAGAGCATAAATAGGAGCTTTGCTCATCATAATAATACTGCTACACAAGGTTAAAACCATTGAACCTGTCTCTACGCTGAATTGACCCGCTTGCGCCGGATGAAAGACTAAAGTAAAGGCAATCAAGTTGTTTGTATATCACTTTGGATTAAATGTTTCCCGCCGGCTAAAGTATTTGGTTTCACTACTTTGTCTAGAACTCCAATGAGACAACTTGACTATAATAAGCTAGTGAATTGCCTTTAACAAAACAAGCAGTAATTTTCACATGAGTATCGTTCTCTGTCCATAGAGGTAAGACAATGCTAAGCCAGACTCCAACAAGAAAGATAGTGCTGATCATGAACAGGACAAGAAGAAACTTTTTGCAATCCATATCTACGACAAATGCTAATTAAAACAACTCCCAGGTAAAAAGATCCTCTGAGAATCCTCTGTTTTGGGAGCAGAGGAACAAAGACTTCATGATTAGCCGGAGCAGCGGATAGGGTCCATGCAGCTCTTCGCAGGGGATTGCGCGTTGCCACATCTCCCGCCTTTGACGAGGTACTGCTGATGGTATTCTTCAGCTTTGTAGAATTTCTTAGCCGGTAAGATCTCAGTCACAATCTTATCCTCCAGTTTAGTCTGCTGCTTCTCTAGAGACTCACGTGCTTGCTTCTCTTGCTCAGGTGTGTAGAAGTATATACCTGATCGGTATTGTGCTCCCAGAAGATTTCCCTGCAACATTCAAAACATCAGTGTCTATCAATCAGTAAAGAAATTGAAGAGTTGTCTAATATCACATTCACTATCAAAGATAAAATTGAGGACAAAAAACACAAATTCTATTTAAGCATTACCATAAATATACATGTTCTCCACACCAACCAAAAAAATCAAGAATGACAAATGAAAGATCCATAATTAAGTAATTTGACAAGAGAGAGCTGAACAACTTAAAGACATGCAATTTTTGACTGGAGAAGCCATTGAATCATGGAGAGCAAGTATATAAGAATTTGACCATAAATTTCACATAGTTAGATACAAAAACCAAGCAAAATCGATACCTGACGATTCAAGGTGGTGGGATCATGCCTAGACCAGAACAAATCAAGAAGCGTCTCATAAGTGCATTCCTTGGGATCATACTGAACTCTAACAACCTCTGCATGGTTCGTGGTGTTCGTACAGACATCCTTGTAAGAAGGGTTGTGTGAGATCCCCTGAGTGTAACCGACCTCAGTCACGTTCACGCCAGGGATACTCTGGAAAGCAAGCTCAACTCCCCAGAAACAACCTGCGGCAAACTCAGCAAACTCGTTTCCGGGAGCCGGAACATCGTTGTCGGGCTCCTCAGCTATCGGAGAAGAAAAAATTGCAGGTTCATCAACTAACTGAGGCTCCTGAGGTTTGAGAGGAGCAACTTCATTGTTGCTCAGAGAAGAATCCATTTTAGTTCGTGTTGTGAGCTTGTAACTGTTAATGTGGCCTTATAGGGATACTCAGCTGGAGATTCTATGTGCATGAAGTATGCAACTAGATTGGTGGACACGTTTTGTTCATGCACTAAAAAAGGAATGGCTCTCTTGCAATCTCTTTTAATCTTTTTATGCGTTGGCTTCATTTGCCATATGCGTTGGCTTCATTTGCATGTGGATGGATTTTGGAAAAAAAAAAGATTAGATAATTATAATGAGTTTTTGATTATATAATCTTTTTATGTTTGATTTATGTTCAGTTCATAGAGTGTAATATCATTATTATTGTAACATTGGAAATAAAATTCCAAAAGTAGTAGTTACATAAATCTTGACACACAACGGTCCCTAAATGCTAAATCCTCTGTTTTGGGAGCGAAGCAGAGGGAAACACTTTTTTACCCGTAGCAGCGGATTGGGTCGTTGCAGCCTTTGGCAGAAGATTGCCCGAGGCCGAAGCGGCCACCTTTTGACAGGTACTGCTGTTGTTGATCTTCAGCTCTGTAGAATTTCTTAGCTGGTAAGATCTCAGTCATGATCTTCCTCTCCATTTGTTGCTGGTGACGTTCCAGTGACTCGCGGGCTAGTTTCTCCTGCTCAGGAGTGTAGAAGTATATCCCAGATCTGTAAAGGGTTCCCACGTCATTTCCCTGATCACAGTAAAGTAAGACATTGTAAGTATCCATGGTATTGTAGAAGTAGCCTACCTAATAATCAGAGTGCTTAAACGAGAAAAAACATAAATCTCAGGAGATAAAATAGTCAGAAGACTGGTTCAGTATATACATGCCAATGAAAGTCAAATAAGATGCAAATGTAGCAGTAATTAGCAAATGAGTATCGTTCTCTGTCCACAGAGGCAAGACAAATGGTAAGTCAAACTCACATTGAACAAGAATGCTAAAGCTGATCATAAACAGGACTAGAAAAAAAAACATCTTAGAAATCCACATCTCCACCTCAGTGAAAAGTGGGGCAACAGAGCTACAACAGAAGCTCGATTAAGTTACCTACTTAAGCCTCATAATTCAACAAAACAAAAAGAACAAGAAAAAAAAAAGAAAACAAACTTCAATATCATATATTTCTTCATAATCTATTAGGATGGACCAAAGTTGCAAAATTGAAAGTTTTTTCAGAGCTTAGACTGGTGATGAAACCTGAAAGCCATCAGATTTGGGGAAAAAACTAATCAAGAAACCCCTAAAGCACATACAACAACTTCTCTATAATCCTAAAGACGAAACCTTTGTCAATCCCCAAGCTTAAAATTTTTAAATTTGGTAACACCGTACCTGACGATTCAAAGTGGTGGGATCATGCCTAGACCAGAACAAATCAAGCAGAGACTCATAGCTGCAATCATTAGGATCATACTGAACCCTAACAACCTCGGAATGTCTCGTGGTTCCTTTACAAACATCTTCGTATGAAGGATTGTGTATGATCCCTTGTGTATATCCAACCTCAGTCTGAGTCACCCCTGGAACTCTCTGAAACGCCAGCTCGACACCCCAGAAACATCCAGCCCCGAATTGGGCAAACTTATTCCCCGGTGACGGAGCGTCATCGTCGTTCCCCTGAGCTATCGGAGAAGGATCCATATTGCTTTGCCCACTTGATCCCAAACCCAGCCTGTTGAGTATATTGTTCATTGAGAGAATTTTCTTAAGACAGAGATGAAGACACGGGACGGGGGGCTTATGGAGAGAGAGAGAGAGAGAGAGAGAGAGAGAGAGAGATGCAGCGTTTGCGTTTTCAGTTGCGTTCACGATAAGAAACGGCAAACTCGAATAACCGAATTCAATCAAACCGAACCAGAAATTACGGTTTTAATTTGACTCTTAAACCAAATATTTATAAACCGAACCGTATATTCGCACTCGTACGCATTTATAAATTATGGGAAAGTATTTATTAGTCACAAATAAGTCCATATGAATGGAAAAGCTAAAACCATCAAATATACAAAAATTCCCATACTACCGCTCGAACCACTGCCGTTAAAACGGGGAGCCGAGCTAGCGACTCCAGTCGCAAGGTTATTTTTCTTAGAAGAAGGTTGAAGGATCCCTGCAGCGGAGGCTTGGGGAGATCCAACGGGGGCTTGAGATGGACCATTGCCTTCGACGTTGACTCGTAACCTCATACCAGCGAAGCAATGGAGCCTATTACCGCATACAAAGAACCGGTCTCCCGGTTGGGAAAGTGAAACGGTCGTGTTCCCGTTTGTGAACGCACGGATCGCGTCTCTTGAGTTGCAATTTTGGTAGTTGTTTTTATCCACTTCATATACACTGTGCGTCGATGAATATTGGAACACTTGCAAAAAACATTATACGCATAATCATAATTAGAAAATATTAAAAAAGTTTAATGAGGGATGTCTAGCGATTTTTAGAACAAGGATGTTAATTGAACTGTGTATATGATAGATCACCAGGAGAGAATCGCTTGCCTGAAGTCCAAGACTCAAGATCGGAGCTTATGTCCCAGCCGGAACTGTCTCCCACAAAGTATGTCGTTGCGTTGCATCTTCTTATTACTACGATCCCAAATATGATGCAAAAATTTATAAGAAATAGCATCGTCGGTGACTTCTCCATAGTGCAAGCTGTAAAAAAATGGCGTTTAAATATCTTGTATTGCTATCGTTTTCTATATGCATATATGTGATATTGTAATTGTAAATATATATGTGTATATATAGAGCATAGGTTAAGGTTGCTCATTGGTGGATAACCTAACTTCACAACCACCACAACATATATGATCTGCTTTGTTCCCTGGCCTTTAATTTGTTTGTGTTTTTTTTCTTAACAATTTTTTCGTGTTTCACAATTCATAAGATTCCTGTGCTGTTAGGAATAGTCTTCAGCCCTCAAAATTTTTAGATCTTCATAAAGACATTGAAGAAGTATTGGGAAGATTGTAGCGACCTGCAAATAATGCATGTATGATGTATCTATATATATGATCTAGCTACTGGTTTGGTACTTTGATCTGAAGATAAAAAGAAGTTTTTCCATGGTTTGAGATTTAAATCTCAGCACATTCAAAATGTTGTTTTGTTAATAGACAAACAAAACCCAACATACTACTTCCTTTGTTTCTAAAAAACCAACACAAATTAATTAAAATTAAGTTATAAATAAATTCAAATAACTTCAATTAATACTTCTTGGAGTTTACAAATTGGTAAACATTAATTAATTAAAGAATGTATAGAATTTACAGGATGAGGCTACTATGTGTAACTATTACTTTATTCATGTCTATTAATTAGTTATTATGTACTTTTCGTTTTCCAAATATACTCGCATAGGCTTGGAATTGGCATTGAGGGAGTTGAACCATATATAACTTCTCGACTAATCCTGAGGGTTTCTCTTTACCAAACCTACCTAAAATGCTTCCAGAGAATTTCCCTTGTAACTCTTTTTCTATTTGTTGGCACATGCATAATATAAAAATTTTAAATATTACTATTGGGTGATAAAAAAAAAATTACTATTGGGTTTTTGTCTTTTGGGATACAAAGTTAAAAATACAGTCTATTTCTTAAAACACATACAAGAAAACAAAGTTGTTTTGTCTTAAAATATAACCAATTTTTTTTTTTTTTTTGCAAGTTTTATTCACCTTTTATGTATTTATAGAAATGAACTATTTTACCAACTACTATAAGGACTTATATATCACTATAAGCACTTTTAAGTAGTACTTACTTTGATAACCAGCTAGCTAGATGTATTTCTATGAAAAAACAATGTAATAATATCTAACAAGTGATAGTTATGTTACTAATGTTTTAAAAAAAAAAATTATACACTTTTCATGAGCCATGAAACTTTTTTTTTTGTTAAATATGATTCATGGAACTCCAATAAAGTACCATGGTCCTTTGAATGTCGTCAGTGACATCAGACGGTTTTCATTGACTCATTGTCTCAAAACTTTGTACTTTCATAAACTAAATTATAAAAAGGAAAATAAATGTCCGTTGCATGAAGGAACCGGCGCAATACATTTTACCTAGACCTCACGCAAGACCATATAACTATTCCATTTTTACATAATTTATACAATTCATACGACATATGTATCCAATTTATCTATATATCCACATGTGTGTCCAACATATTTATGAAGGCTTGAAATCCGGACAAGAGGATGCTTTTTTGCGGAAAGTTTTCCTTTGTCTTTTTCTGGATGGTGCAATGAATGCGATCGAAGTCTCTACTAAAATATTAATAAATCCATGTTAGTGTTTATACTAAATATCCCAACATCAAATTAATGGCCCGCGTCATATATGAATTTAGTCACTCTTATATATTTTGTACAACATATGAATGTTCATTATGACTCGTCATTGGTATACATATACATTTTGACAGTTACACATGCTCTAGAGCTTCTAAAAGAAGAAGAAGAATAATAAATTAGTATTCGACCGTCATGTATTTATTACAACTCCGAATTGTCAATAGACGGCTACAAAACCTTACTTATAGAGGAACCACTCGCACTTTCCCATTTAGTTCTCCCTCATTCTTAACCGATTTCTCAACACTAAGTTAAAATCTCAACAATGGAGAAAGGTGAGGATTCAAGTACATTCGAAATGGGGAATTCTGCACAAGAGAGGAGCTTACCGTATGTACCCGATTGTTATGTCGTCCCGCCTTCTTGCCAACCATGCGATTCAGATTCCGAAATCGTACCCACGATTGATGTTTCTCGGCTGAAAGGTGCCGATGATGAACGTCGAGAGGTTATTCGAGAGCTAAGTTTGGCATGTCAGCATCTTGGTTTTTTCCTAGTAAGTTAGTTCACATAATATATTTAAAAATTCTAAGAATTTGAATCATTTTTTTCATTGTCTTCTATATTTTCGAATTTTCTCTTTCTTTTTCAATGAATATGTGGGATTGAATCTGGAATATTACACAGTAACAGTACAATTGTAAACTATTTTACTACATATGTTATATGCTCCACTAGATAACTCATAACTGTTATCTGCTTACATTGTGTCATTATTTAATTTGTATCCTATAAGTATTCACGTTAGAAGAGTGTGTCATCATTTATTTCACGAATTCACGTTATAACTTTCTTAGTCGTTGAAATCAAAATATCTGCTCTGTTACGCGCTTGACACACGCACGTGACGTGGCTGTCACATACCGGGTCAAAACCGGTTTAAATGAAATTTCTGGTTAATTTAATTTGTTTCGCTTTTTTTTCCAACATTTTCTGGTTAACTTATTTCTTCTATTGGTCCGGTTTGTGTATCAGATAGTGAACCACGGAATAAACCAGGACATACTAGATGACGCCTTGGAGGTTGCAAAGGGCTTCTTCGAGCTACCAGCGAAGGAGAAAAAGAAGTTTATGTCAAACGATGTGTACGCACCGGTTCGGTACAGTACAAGTCTTAAGGACGGTTTGGACAAGATCCAGTTCTGGAGGATTTTTCTAAAGCACTATGCACATCCTCTTCATCGTTGGATTCATCTTTGGCCTGAGAATCCACCCGGATACAGGTATTAGATGTCACTGATTAGGTCATACATAACATATACATTGCATATACAAAATAAGCATAAAAGGGTTTCTTATACCGGCGCATTTTGTCCTTTTTCTTGTGCACCTAAAGGCATGATTACATGTAGTTTCTCAAGTACTCTTAATTAAAAATTAAAAAGTAATAATAAAGTAATAGTAAAAGAAGGTAAAGTGTGAGCAACCATAACATGTGGCAGTTTTTAATAGGTCAATATTATTTTTTTCAGATTTATTATTTAAATTAATAATAATAATAAAAAATAATTAAAATATATTATTTTGAGAAATGAGAAGGGTTGCTGGGATAATGATAGGTCTAATGGACTCTATCACCTGGACCGTCCTAACTTAGGTAAGGTTTCAGAAACATTCCTCCGTTTTTCTTTTGACAAACAAAAAAATATATAATAAAAAAGAATCCTCTGTTTAATTACTTGGACAACCCTTCGCTTATTTTTCTTTTCTTTATGTTTAAAACAATGTTTTTTTTTTTGTTAAAACAATGTTTCTTTTCTTTATGTTTAAAACAATGTTGATATATAATATCTGAACTTTTTTCAAAAAGATATATAGATATATATTATCTGAACTTGAAAATACTGAAGATGCTTCATGCAGTAGACATTGTGTGATTGAAAATCTCAGTATCAAATATGATCATCTCAATTTATATAGCTAATTTTTGTTGAAGCTAACGTGCTAATTTAGCCTTCCTTATCTCTTTTTTCTTCTATTAGTTTTTCGACATTTCCTTAATCAGTTGTTGGTGCGTTTCTCTTACCGTTCTTTGTCTACATCCTTAATAATTATAAAAATATACAGTTTTGTTTTTATTTGTACGTAACACATATTTTTTAATTTGTTCTCTAATATACCGCACACGGTTTTGTTTTTCTTTCTTAGCATGGGTTTTATTATGATTCCGTTTTGTTGCCTCTATATTATTTTAAAAACAAAAATAGAACTGATTTTAAAATATACTAATATATCAAAATAGTAATTAACTCCATAACATGCAGCTTTATTTTACTCTTGTAAGCTCCAAATAATATCGTTGTAAAAGAGTCTATGAACAAGAGATATGTTAAGGGTTAAAAGAAAAGAAATTAGCTTTTATGTTTTTTTTCTTTCTAGGTAGTGGAAATTGTGGAATGATAGATCAACATCTTTTATATTTATATTGTACGTATTTAACTAGACACTCTCATATATGTGCGTTTTATGTAAATATCTCAGGGAAAAAATGGGAAAATTCTGCGAGGAAGTGAAGAAGCTATCGATAGAGATAATGGGAGCAATAACGGAGAGCCTAGGGTTAGGGAGAGACTACCTGTCGTCTCGGATGGACGAAAACGGCACGCAAGTCATGGCCGTTAACTGCTATCCACCGTGTCCGAGTCCTGAGAAGGCGCTAGGCCTGCCGCCGCATTCAGACTATAGCTGCATCACCATCCTTCTACAGAACTTGGCCGGTCTTAAGATCTTCGACCCAATGGCTCATGGTGGATCTGGCCGCTGGGTTGTTGTCCCACAAGTCACAGGTGTACTTAAGGTATGTTCCAACTGTTCCGGTTTAGACCTTAACCAAAATATACAATTTGGTTTCTTCCGGTTAAAATATTTCAATTAAATTAATAATGTCACTATCAATTTCGTAAATTCCATTAATTTTTTTCATCACTGAACGCAAATGCTATTTTTTTTTTAATTAGGTCCATATTGGTGATCATGTGGAAGTGCTAAGCAATGGATTATACAAGAGCGTCGTTCATAAAGTCACTTTAAATGAAGAGAAGACGAGAATCTCCCTCGCGAGCTTGCATAGCTTGGATATGGACGATAAGATGAGAGTACCGTGCGAATTGGTTAACGATGAAAATCCGGTACGGTACAAAGAGAGCAGCTTTAAAGATTTTCTTGATTTTCTAGTCAAGAATGACATTTCTCAAGGGGATAGGTTCATTGACACTCTCAGAATCAAGGACTGAGTCGAACACGTTGTGGTTCAAGGTGTGTACGAGTAAGATATCCCGGTTTGGTTTGGTACACGGTATGACTTAGTCCATGTCCTTTTACCTTTAAGTTGTGTGTTCAAATGGACATGTACAGATATCAGATACACTTATATACGTGTTACATTGTAATGTGAGATATATATATATATATCATCATCCCTATTTCCGAAAATTCAGTGCAATTGAAAACCACCTGAATTATAATTAAAAAAAATTATAATTATTTGTAAACGCATGGAATAGAAGAAAGGTTTGTGTATATGGCTACTTTTCATAAACATAAATATATGTCTAAATACTTCAAACAAAATTACGTAAGTAATAATGCTTTCCAAATAAACAAATGAAGTGAATTTCATTAAAGGATTTGACAGAGTCCTAACCTCGATCCGAATTTACCAAAGGCATAGGCCCTAAATTCGCCAACAGATATTAATAAATTTTAAGGGACTTTTACCAACGAATTACGGATTTTTTTTTCTCATTTGACACAAACGTATTATCTTTTAGCCTTAACTCGTTAACTAGTTACATTGTAAAGAAACTGATTCGATCTCTTCTAACAAAACACGATCATAATATATAGAGGCAATATGTACAGATCCGCGAGCTGGAACCGTGTGACCGAGGATTACTCTGTGCCTTGGTCCGCACCAAAGGGATTATGGAAGGGCCTAGACGAAGACGACTCGGCTCCATCCAATCCCATCGGGCAAGAGGTGACCAAGAAAGAGAAGTCACGTACCAAGTTTGCTGAAAACGCTGTTCACATAATCCCTTTTGTCCTTCTTGCTTGTGCTCTCGTCCTTTGGTTCTTCTCTAATACAGGTTTGTGTCTATATTCATGATTTTAGGCTCTATTATTACCTATTTGTACGATTCTATATGCATGCAAACAAACCTTCTATTTTAGAATGTTGCTTTTTCTAGTCGTTGATCCAGTAATTTACTTGTGTACCGGTGTATGACGAATCAAGTATCTAGTATTGTTAAACACACGATCTTTTCTATCACTACGGAACGTACATGACAGAAATGTGTGATTACTATGGATTTTATCAGTATGGCATGTTTTGGTTAAAAAAAAGGAAAAAAAGAGATAGATTACAAAAACTTAAAAAGATACGTATTTTGATAGTCTTCAATAGATTTGTAGCTTTGAATGATAGTACCTTTTTTACGTATAGATGTGGATGTTGGGATGAAAGGAGAATCGATTGCGGCTAAGATCGAAGGGTTAACGATCGAAGGAGACATTGATAATGACAGCGACGGAAATCAGACCGGGTTCTTAGGCGGCGCCACAGAGGTTGGTGGTTCTTACAAAACTAGACTAAAACGCGACGTCGATAAGCGTCATCAAAGGATACAAGCTTCAAGGAAAGTGGTGAAAGATTTTTATTAGCTTTTTTTTTTTGATAAAGAAACTATTAGTAATTAACGTTTAAAATGATTTCATATTATTTATATCTATTTTAATTATGCATTTTATGCTCGAAACATAATTGCATATAAAAAAAAAATTGACGTCTATAGTTTTCACGAATTAGAAAATAAAATTATAGAATAATTTGCTGCTACTTGAAGTAAAGCTGTTTAATGTAATTGATTTCTTTTATTTGAAAAAAAAAACGCCTGCATCTGATTCCTTTCAAACAAGACATGTTAGCTGACATAATTTTGAACAAAAAACCGTCAGTTTACGGACCGACTTGCCATAAATTAAACGCTACTTTAGTGTCTAGAGATTCTAGATACAATAAACCAACCAATATAGTTCGAGTCTTCAATACCACTATACACATCTAAATGGAAGATTCGATGATTAGTCTAAAATTTTGAATCGATCCACCCATTATTAAAGATTTAAGAAATTACTCCAATTTTAAAAACTCAGCTACTTTTTTGGTGTATTCGCTGCTTCACTGCCACTGGTATCGTTTCCTGCTTGAAACAAACTTTTAGAAACGACAAAAAAAAAATATAAATATAATTTTGCAAAAATATTTTTCCATCAAATGGTTCTGAGAGTTTTGTGCGTTTGCGGGGGCTCACCAAACCTACCAAGTTTTGCGAAAGAGAAACGACTGTCGAGGTCCTCGAGGATATAAAGGATACGTCTCGACACGTGTGCCAGATGGTGCTCGTCTCCGCTTTATTATTTATAAGTTCCTCTGATTTTTACACCTGTGCCTTCTCATGCAATTTTTACCACTCATGTGTTTCCAAATGTTTTTCACCTCTTCACCTTAAAACGCTTTTTACGTAACGTCTTTTAATTTATCGCTCACGAATCAATACCATTTTTACGACATAATCTAATATTTTACTAATCTATTGTTCGTAAATTAGGGTAGTAGACTCTATCTATCGTCCGTGACACTGATGAATGCTGAATTTAAAAAAAAAAAAAAAGAACTTGAAATCGTATTAATTTATCTTTCACCATCTTCTGTCTCCGTTAAGATATTTCTTTATCTAAACCGTATAAATCTTCATGCAAAAAAAAAAATAATAATAATAAATAACTGTAACGTTTAAAAAATAAAGTTTTGGCATTATTCATTTTAAAAGTTTGTAAAGGGTAAAACTATATAGAATATTCGACTTTTCATTTCGTTTTTTCTCCTATAAATTCCTCTTTCGGTTTCCTCGATTTTTTACGATGAACTATCATTTTTTTTTTCCTTTTCTAAATTTGGAAAAAAAAATGTATCAACCAAAATAAATCTTTGATCATTCATTGCATGAAAAAAATGTTGAAAAGTGTAAGTCCAATGGCATTCTACGATATAGGTGACCAGCAATACTCTGCTTTAGGGTACATCTTAAGCAAGCCTGGGAATGTAGGAGCGTACGACATAGACCCTCCGATGCCAACCATCGACGATGCGATCTACGGCTCAGATGAGTTTCGCATGTACGCGTACAAGATCAAACGGTGTCCTCGTACCCGCAGCCACGACTGGACTGAGTGTCCCTACGCTCACCGCGGCGAGAAAGCCACACGCCGTGATCCTCGGCGTCACACTTACTGCGCAGTCGCATGCCCGGCTTTCAGAAACGGAGCATGCCACCGTGGGGACTCATGCGAATTCGCACACGGTGTATTCGAGTACTGGCTCCACCCGGCGCGTTACAGAACACGCGCTTGCAACGCCGGGAACTTGTGTCAGAGGAAAGTGTGTTTCTTCGCACACGCGCCGGAGCAGCTTCGGCAGTCTGAGGGAAAGCATAGGTGCAGGTATGCTTACAGGCCAGTGAGGGCTAGAGGCGGAAACAGTAATGGGGTGGCGATGAGATTGGACGGCGAGGATTACGACACGTCACGATCTCCGGAGAAAAGCGGGAAAAGTGGTTTAGATGGTAACGAGGAGAAAGTGTTGTTGAAGTGTTGGAGTCGGATGAGCATTGTGGATGATCATTATGAGCTGTCTGATTTGGATTTCGATTTGAATTTCGGTTTGGATTGGATCTCAGAGCTGGTGGATTAGATTGTGAAATTAAAGGGGAGGGAGAGAAGAAGAAACCAATAAATAAAAGTGGATTTTAACAAAATCCACAAGATCAAGATTCAAGATGAGAGATCTTGTCATGTATATGGTAAATTGAATTGTAATGATTTCTTGCAATGTCGTAAAAAGAGTTATTTCACTGATCATGTAATTGTAAGCTGACTTGATCTTATTTGAAGTCTATCACTCTTATCAGTTTCGAGATAATTACAATGTTTTTTTTTTAAATTAAACCGAAGTTTGAGAATAAAACAGAGTTTATGAGCTAAGTTTGTATCAGTCATGCAACCGTTACACAAATATAATAGTTGTCAGTTAGTATATCATAAAAAGTTTGGGGTTGTCAATCGTTGACCCGGAAAAAAAAGCAATTTAGTTGACAACATATACGATTCTTTCTTTAAATGTAGCTGAAAGAGAAGAAAATATGTATTTAGAGTTGTAATGTAATCTATATATAGGAGCAAAACCATGTTTTATGGTCTATTGACGTTACTAATATATAAAGAAATTCAACGGTTCAAGCGAAGAATCTTGGTTATGAATCTATGATACATCTTACTAAATTATCTTCGTTTTTATTACGAATTCAATAATCAATTTTCTTGGGTAGAAATATAAACTTAAATTTATCGGGCCTGAATTGTTTTGGGTGAAGGGCGGTCTGATATGTTAGTCCAAAATTATCACTCGCAACACACTTGTACATATACACACATTATTTAGTTTTGTAGCCAAGCTGCTTCGTTAAACCCAAAAGAAATAAAGAATTACAACCTACATATAGAACGTCAATACAAGCCTCATTTCTTTTGTGTGTCAATAACGTGTTCATGATTTCTTCCAAAGAAGTTTATGTTCTTTGTTCATTACCTGCTGTACTACCAGCGTCCGTATAATTAAATAGCAAAAGCAAAATCTACTACAAATCGTTGAATCCTTTCAGGACAGATGCAATTAAGCGTTACCGCATTATACCCTAAAAATAAACATTACATAATATAAAACGTTTTAGAAAGCATTTGTTTCCTTTTAAGTTTCGAGTCATAAAATGAACTAGTGAACAGTAATGCACAGTATATATCATGCTACATGTTGTAACAACTTAACCAATTTCTATTACCATGTAGGTGGTGTACTTCCAGCCGCAGGTGCAGCAGCTCCGGCCGCAGGTGCCGCTGCTCCAGCCGCAGATGCAGCAGCTCCACTTGCGGCGGCAGGTATACCTCCAAAAGGTATACCTTTTAACCATGCTGGGATGTTTCCAGAGAATGGTTTTCCGAATGTTCCAGAAAATGTTTTTCCTCCCCAAGATCCTCCATATCCACCATAAATTGGCAATTTGAGTTGGACTGAAGGAGTTGAAGAAGTTCCTTCTGCACTCAGCTTTACTCCCATCCTACGCTTACATATATACTCGCAAGTGCGTAAATATGTTAAAGATTGATTATTATTAAAAAAATATATACCACTAACATACGACCATCGTTTAGTGTGGATTTGAAATATTTATATCTAATATTGACATCCATAGCCTTGGCAAGAGGTTGATGATACATGTATATGAAGAATTAGTATTCATAAATCTCTGGATGACTCCTAGGTTATTTTTAAAATTTTTTTTACTTAATAAGCCACCTGATAAGAGCAACAGCCATAGCTCCTAGGGTACCACCGGCTGTGAACCCCGAAGTTAAGACAGCAGTGGCTATCGTGGCTGATACTAGAATCGGACTGAATATGATGAAAAGCGGTGCGGTTACGGTTAATGTCGCGGCTGAACTAGCGAGTGTTAGACCTGCTAAACCCAAGAAGACTATAGATGCCACAACAGCGATAACCACCTGACAAACCTCCAACAATGGGATGAGAAAAGAAAACATTATTGTGATAAATCTTAAATTTGGATGACTGAGATTTGTTTTGGTGGAGTCCTTCTCCTTTGGCTCATACTTTATTATCGGATGGTTGTTAGGGATCTTAGAGCTTCTCCATCGATGGATTGATAGCAAGGTTCTTAGTGTATTTGGGCAAAAAAATAAATCACAAGAAAAGAAAAAGCTAAGATCTCCTCTAATATAGTATACCCGGATGTGGGTTAAGAGGTGCTACGTGTAAGCTGGCTGTTGGGTTAAGAGAAAAAAGAAAATGAAAAAAACAAAAAATTGGGAGTGATTGATTTTATTTTTTTCGTCTCTCTCTCTTTCTCTCGCGACTGTATCTCCGAAACGAGAGAAAACAAATTGGAATAAGAAGATTGAAGCATTGGAATTGAAGCACCAATTGCTTTAGAGGAAGGGTTTGGATTCGATTGGAATGGAGAGAAGGCTATTAGTGGCGAAGGCGATTTGGTTCTGCAATCGCGAAAGAAAGAAATCGAGATTCAGTTGGAGATCTTAGCGGTTCGTATTGTGTAGTCGAATAAATTGGATGAGATTGAAGCAATTGGAATAACATGGTACGTTTCTTAGATTTAGTACAATTGTTTTATGATTTGGGTTCTTAGATTTTGGATCGCAAATTAGGGTTATGTGATGGGTGTTGGAAAATTAGGGATTTGGGTGTCAATGTTATCCAGTATGATTCATTTTTTTTATATTGGTATTGATGAATCCTTAATCTCAGTATATGTTTGGTTAGCAGTGTAAGAGCAAGATTATTGGTAGGTTGAGGCTTTACAAAACAAGTGTTAAGACTTGAGACTATACCAAACAAGTGTTACTTTGTTGTCTTGGTTTTGTATAAAGAGATATTGAGCTCCTGGGGATTGGTTTTGCTAATGGTGATTGTTTGTTTCTTGCAGATAAGGATCAGAACAATTTGGAGAAGAAGGTGGTTACTCTTATAGTCCAAGCCGCTGTGAAAGAGAGGACGCAGTCTCTTCACAGATTTACTTGACATTTCCAGCTGAAAGCTCCTTCACTCGTGAAGACGTCTCAGCTTATATTCAGGTAAATCATAACTATATGTGTGTTGTGATGAAATCGGGTTATGGACGTGAGGAAGGCTCTACATGTTTAATGTACAGTTGGATTTGGGGGTCATGGTTCTTGTTTGTTTTGATAGTCATGGTTCTTGTTTGTTTAGTTTAGCATGTGATGTTTGTTTTCCAATCTAACTCTTTTTTTTTTTTTTATTCATTCTTTAACAGCAAAAAGAATGCTAGATCATGTGTATAGAGTCTTTGTGTCTGTTCGGCCATCAATGAAGGTAATTTATTATACTTCTCTTTCTTAATTTACTTGATGTTAGTTTAGGTATGAGTCGAGTGAGTGATTGATGTCATTGCTTTTGGATGGTAGTTGTGGTTGTGATTAATACGCTTTTGTCATTGATGTCATTGCTTTATTACTTGCTGCTTTGTGTTAGGTAAACACTTAATTTGAAAATTTAAACCATTTACCAACATCTTTAACACACAATTTCTTTCTTATAAACCATTTACCAATCTCTTTAACACACAAAAGTAAAATACACAAGTTCTTTCTTATAAACCCTTTAGGAATCTCTTTAATCCCTTTTAACACACACAAGTTCTTTATCACGATATGGATTCAGACGAGTTTATGAATCCATATCTTCCCTCCTCTAGCTATATGAACCTGTTACACAGCCAACTTGATAACCATAACCTCAAATACACTCCTCTTGATAGTCCATGTTCTGAAACTCCATCTGAACCCTCATCCGAACCTCCATTCCCTAAAGAAAATCGCAAGTCAAGGCATGCATGGTTACCAACAGATGATATCATGTTGGTCAGCGCTTGGCTCAACACTAGCAAGGATCGGATTACTTCCAACGAGCAAAGACGTGGAGCCTTTTGGGGGAGGATTGCAGATTACTTTGCATCCTGTCCGAATGCTGTTGGTCGGTCAAAGAGAGAGGCGAGTCACTGTAAGCAGAGGTGGGGGAGGATAAACGACTTGGTGTGCAAGTTATGGTAATTGGTTTTGTTATGTTATGGTAATTGGTTTTTCATTGTTATGGTAATTGGTTTTGTTATGTTATGGTAATTGGTTTTGTTACGTTATGGTAGTTGGTTTGTCATTCTTATGCAGGTCGACAAGAGGCAAGCACACCAAAAGTCACTCTTACTGTGTTTGTACAAGCACACCGTGTTTGTCATTACCGTGTTTGTACAAGTATTTTTGTTTTTTTGTACTCTTACCACATGTTTTTCTATCATTTTAGACCACATATTGTATCCAATGTTTATGTACCACAAAATTATAGTTTTACTTTGACATCAGAATTTTCTATATAATGTCCAAAGCAAGCACACAAAATATTCACACCAAACAGATTAAAACACTACTCCTTCTCAAAATTTAAAACACCAAAGCACCTTTCCATTATTTCCAAATTCTCTTCAAATGGCTTCTTCTTCCCACAATGATGTTGATGACATAATTGATGAATGTTTTAATCAAACATGTGATCAAATCAGCAACCAAGTTTGGCAAAATCTTATGGCTCCATCGGTTCAACAACAACGACCACCTAAACCAAGAAAAAAGCGAGTTTACATTGAAAGAAATCGAGAAGTCGGTCATGAGAACTTGTGGAATGATTATTTCAGTGATGATGCAACTTACCCACCCAACATGTTCCGACGCCGTTTTAGAATGAACAAGCCATTATTCATTCGTATTGTAGATAAACTCGCAAATGAAGTTCCCTTCTTTCAACAAAGGAGAGATGCTACCGGAAGGTTGGGTCTGCCTACATTGCAAAAGTGTACATCAGCAATTCATATGATGGCATATGGTTTTGCAGCTGATGCGGTTGATGAATACCTCCGTCTTTCTGAAACCATGGCGCTATCATGCTTGGAGAATTTTAAAGATTTAGTCATAACTTTATTTGGAGATGAGTACTTGAGAAGACCCACACCAGTAGATCTTCAACGACTACTCGACATTGGCGAGTTTCGTGGATTTCCCGGTATGATAGGAAGCATCGATTGTATGCATTGGGAGTGGAAGAATTGTCCCACCGCATGTAAATGTCAATACACCCGCGGATCTGGAAAGCCCACAATCATTTTAGAGGCGGTGGCTTCGTATGATCTCTGGATTTGGCATGCTTTCTTTGGATCACCAGGTACATTAAACGATATCAATATTCTTGATCCATCTCCAGTCTTTGATGATATTTTGCATGGTCGAGCTCCTAAAGTTAAATACAGTGTCAACGGACATGAGTATAAATTGGCTTACTACTTGACAGATGGTACTTATCCAAAATGAGCTACTTTTATCCAATCTATTCCGCTACCACAAACTCCAAAAGCCTCTTTATTTGTGAGACAACAAGAAGTTGTGCGTAAAGATGTAGAGCGTGCTTTTGGAGTTTTGCAGGCTCGATTTGCCATAGTCAAAAACTCGGCTCTTATTTGGGATAAGGTAAAAATTGGAAAAATAACGAGAGCGTCTATCATACTGCACAATATGATAGTAGAAGACGAACGAGATGGGTTCACTCTGTTTGATGAAAATGAATTCGCACAATTGCAATCAAATAGAGCTTCAGAAGTTGACTACACGCTTCCAACAACCAGACCTTCATGTGTTGAAACTATGCTCAAGATTCGAATGGATGTTCGTGATCGAGAAAAACATAAACGCTTGCAAGATGATTTGGTTGAGAACATTTGGGCAAAATTTGGAGCAAATCAGTATTAAAATTTATCATTTTCTCCATTTATGAATTGCACTTCTATTGTAATATGTATTAATGTTTTTATCATGTTTTGTATGTTTAAAAAATAATTAAATGCAATATTTTCTATTTTTATAAATTCTTAAATGTTTACACATTTATACCACTTATATTCTATTTATAATTTTTTTTAGGGTTTGTTAGCAAATTAGTACATTTTGGAAACTTAATTGGGAAACTAATACATTCACTATTTAAAATTAGAACAGTAGGGTGTTTTGCAATAGAGAGTTTGTGAGATAGGGAGAAATGGTGGGGCATAGGTTTGGTGAGAAAATTACAAAAATGGGTATGTGTGGGTAAGAAATAAAGCTTTTTTTTTTTTCCTCCAATCATAATTATTCAAATAATTGTTAATATATATTTTTAGAAAACTTCTTAGATACAAAAAATACATTTTTTTCTTTACAATATGATATGAATTTTATTTAATAATTATTAAATATATTATATAAATCTTTTGTATTCATACACTTTAGTATGTGTACAGATGTCTATACAAATTATTATGTGTACAGATGTTTGTACACATTATTAACTTTACAGATGTAATTTATATAAAAACATTGCAGTACAAGCATATGTACAGACATTTGAAGCCTTAAGAATTAAACAAATTTCATCTGTACACATAATAGTGTGTACAAATATTTGTACACATGTTTGTACACTTAATTAGGTGTATGGATCTAAAATTTGTGAAAAAAATATTTAATATTATCAAATAAAATCACCAAGCAAAATGCATATCCAATTATAAAGAAAAAAACATAGAATCTTTTCTTTCTATTAAAATTTAGAATTTTTTTTAATTAGTCAGCATTTTTATTTTTAGATTATATGGAGCATATAATAAAGAAGAGAAAAAATTAAAAAGAAAATAAAAATAAAAGACTCAATGATATATATTGTAAATATTAAATGTTGATGAGAGTTAGAAAGTCTTGTGAACAGTATAAAACAGTAAAAATTGTGGAATTTGTTAATTGTAAATAGTGATTGTACTACTTTTACAATTATGTTTTGAAAACTGTTTATTTTGCCAAATATCTCTTTTTTTATTTAAAAAGTAATAGTTTCAAAAATAAGATACCCAAAATTAGAATCTACCATTGGAGAATTAAATTTTTCCTAAAAGATTATGCGTTTTTATATTCAAAACCATTCACAATTAATTCATAAAATATTTAAAAAGTGTTTAACAACCCCAAATTAAGAAACGACCAATAATCTTGCTCTTACATACAAAAAGTTAGAGATCTACAACACGTCACATTTGCATTCTTTTTCTTCTCCTTTTTTTTGGTCATGCATTTTGGACCTTCTTTTCTTTCTTGTTAAAAGCTCAAACATTAATTGTCGTGTTGCAATTCATGTTTACGGTCGGATCGGAACATCCTAAAATAGGTTCTTCGAAAGATAATCCACGGAGGCAAGATTTTGCTGAAGTTTGATGCTTGCAGTAAATCTAGATTCGGCTCAATGAAATTGTCATATGTTGATTTTTTTTTAAAAACCTCATAAAAATAAAATAATATATATATTCACATTAATACATATATGTGAGATGAATTTCAAGATTCTTGTGAGGTTGTCCGATCCAAGTGGGGCAGTTGGATAATACAAATAAAAAACTCTCGAACCAAATATGGATGTGTGCTGTTTTAGGTCTAATAGACCCAAATTCGAGTCCTATATATACTCTTCTTATACGTACTATTTTTGGAGAGAGCGGACAGAAACATTGGTCTTGGAACTTAAGAAACAGTGAATATATCCAAAGTCAGAAAATTTCTAGTTATGAAACAAAGCAGTGGAAATTTTTGGTCATTTTCAACAAGCCCAAACCGCTTTGTCATTTGAAATTTTTTCTGAATGAGAAATGTAAAATCTATTTCAACATAGAAAGTAACCAATCAAGCCTCCTCTCCTTCGGTTAACAGCCACGACTTCTTTCAATTTATATTCGTTTAACTATAATAAAATGCTTCCTTATAACTATTAACTCAAGCAAAGTCTACAACAGATCTTCAAATACTTTCAAGAAAGAAAGGTATAAAACTAGCATTCCCACATTATTATTATTTTTTAAATAAACATTGTATTATAGTATTTCTTGTTATCTTTATAATCAGATTCAACATTACATTTAACATAAAACGTTTTAGGAAGCCTTTCATAAAAATCTTGAATTAATGCACAGTGTTCTGCTTAATGTTGGCACACCAATGCCCTTTACTCCTCCTCCACGAAGCTGCCTCGACCTCCGGACATACCTCCACTTCCGTGTTTACCTCCGTATTTACTTTTGAACTTACCTCCGTATTTACTTTTGAGCTTAGCTCCGTATTTACTTTTGAGCTTATCTCTCAGTTTACCTCCTTGTTTACATCCTCCACCTCCGTGTTTACTTCCTCCACTTCCGGACATACTTCCTTCACCTCCAGACATACTTCGGCCTTCACTTCCAAACATACTTCCTTCACTTCCGGACATACTTCCTCCACTTCCGGACATACCTTTTTTACTACTCTTGCCTCTTAGACCTTTAGATTTACTTCCTCCACTTTTAGATTTACGTCCGGACATACTGCCTCCGGATTTACTACCTCCAGATATACTACCTCCGGACATACTTCCTTCACTTCCGGACATACCTCCTTCACTTCCGGACATACCTCCTTTCTTTCCGAATTTACCCCCTAGACCTCCGGATTTACGTTTTCCACTCTTAGATTTACCTCCTCCACTTCCGGACATACCTTCGCTTCCGGACGACATACCTCCTTCACTTCCAGACATACCTCCGGACATACCTTTTTTACTTTTTGATTTACTTTTTTTACCTCCAAGTTTATGTTCTTTACTTTTAGATTTACTTCCTCGACCACCGGACATACCTTCATCCCCAGACGACGACGACAAACCTCCTTCACTGCCAGACATACCTCCTTTACTTCCAGATTTACCTTTCCCACCCCCCAATTTACCTAACCCTGGGATCATTTTACACCAAGCTGGCAGCTTAAACCCACCTTTAGACTTAGACTTTGATTTTGTCTTTGAATTTGACTTTGACTTTGAGATCAGAGTTTTATCTCCTCCTCCCGAAGTCGGTGGAAGTCCGGCTGGAGGTGGATTATTTTTCGCCTTTACTCCCAACCTACGCCTACATCACACAAACACGTTTGCATATATTATATATACGTCAGAGATTTGTTAAGAAAACAAATGATGTACAATATATTAATTTTTTAATTACGTTGACAACTTTTACAAATGATGTTTCAAAAAAGGGAAAACATGTTGTGACATAAACTATATAACTTACTGTGTTTTCTTATGTATATGAATAAATATATAAGTATATATAAATTTCGAGTGATTCCAATATTATAATTTGTTTAATCAGGATCTTACTTAATGAGCCACATGATGAGACCAATTGCTGTCGCTCCAAAGGAGGCACCGGCCGTAAACCCTGTGCTTAAGACAGCCGTCGCTAACGTAGCGGGTACGAGAACGGGACTGAATATGATGAAAAGCGGTGTGCTTACGACTAATGCCACGGCAGAACCGGCGAGGGTTACACAGGCGAAGCCTAAGAAGACTACGGAGGCAACAGAAGCAATAATGATCTTAATAACCTCCAACAATGGCATGAGAAAAGAGAACATATTGAGAAAAGATAACTTTCTTCCCTCTCTCTCTGACAGAGACTGAGCTGATGATGGGTTTTGTGACAGAGACGGAAACATTCTGCCCTCTCTCATTGACAGAGACTGAGTTGATGATGGGTTTTGTGGCAGAGACAGAAAAGGAAACTTTCTGCCCTCTCTCATTGACAGAGACTGAGCTGACGATGGGTTTTGATTAAGTTCTTCGCTCATATTTTCTGATCGGATTGTTGTGTTTTGGTGATGAGAAGAGAGAGGGCTTTTATGAAGGAGTTGTGTGGTTTACTACGTGCACGGTACATATCCATGCTCCATGCAAAACGATTGGAGAGAATGGGAGACCTACGCTACGTCACGACACATTTTTTTTTTTAAATATCTCTTTTCTTTGTGTGTGTGCGCGCGCGTTGGGGTTGTCATGTTTCAAAAGAAAAGATGCTGTCATGTTTTTTAGGCCTTTTTTACAATTTATTCTTTCTTGGAAAAGAAACTAAGCTATTTTCTTTCATTCTATTGCTTTATGTCAAAGCGTAAAGAAAGGTTTGTTATTGTTACTTTGAGCCATCTACGTATATGCAATAAATGAGTTAAATGATACATTTTGGTACTTGATGAATTTTGATTTATTTTGATATAATTAAAAGATTGTTGGTGGAAACTGGCAATTGGTGAAACGATTTAGTACTATCTTTGTCTTTTTAACGCTAAAAATTAGAAGAATACACAACAGAAGTTTTGCTTAAAATCTGTTCAGAAAATAATATATGATAGTTTTCCCCGAAGACAGTTAGGGATTATATATATTGTTTGTTTTCTAACCAATCAACTCACAGCCTTTTTTTTGAGAAAAATTCAAGTGAGCATTGATACGGAATTAAGAAATCATCCCTTGTCTTCACCCTCTCCAAATCCAATAACCGTGAACGAGATCATCCCAGGAAGATGATCATGTTATCAGTGGATCATGTCAGTGCCCTAAAAAGACTGTTCAAGAAAACTATGATATGTCTATGGGTTAGAAATTATTGATTCCATTGTACTGAAAACGGATTGAGTTTGGTTAACGCTAACCGGATTCAATTTTTTCTTCTAAAGTTGGTCCAATTTATCTTGAAGGTTGTATAATAATGTATTGAAAAAAAAGCCTTAGGTATTACAAACTTGAACCAAGTAGAAGGGAGATATACTTGGTGTGGTGTGGATATATTACAAAACTTAAACCAACACATTTTAGTTAAAATAGTAAAAAGTTTAATTTGGAATTTAAAGAAAACAGAGAAACAATAATAGCAGTTTCATTTAAGAACAATAATTTCAATCTCTGCTAGGTTTCCCTTTGTTATTTATTTATTCAGGTAACATAGACACAACAATTTCAATGTCTCATGATTGAATCATTCACATAGATATATTCAATTGCTTTGATTAACTTGGATCCAGCCTCATTCATGTATGTTAGTACCGAAGAATTACTTCATATAAACAAATTTATAATGAAAAATGCGTGCAGTGTTTTATAGTACACATTAATACAAATGATATTAAGACATGTCAATAGGATAGCTACATTAGGTTTAATTTATGAAACCCAAATAATTAAGTTTCAATTTGCTACATATCATCCTTACGAACAAGCCCACGGTTTCTTTCCAGTCCCTCCCCCAGTTTTACATCCCGACGCTCCTCCAGCTGGTTTATCCCCCTTCGCTCCAACGGGTTTATCCCCTTTTGCTCCTCCGGGTTTATCCCCCTTCGCTCCAATGGGTTTACTCCCCTGCATTCCCCCGGATTTATTCCCTTTTGCTCCTCCGAGCTTATCCCCCTTGGCTCCTCCGAGCGTATCCCCCTTGGCTTCTCCGAGCTTATCTCCCTTGGCTCCAACGGGTTTATCCTCTTTCAATACTCCGTGTTTACTCCCCTTCGCTCCTCCGGGTTTATCCCCCTTCGCTCCACCGTGTTTACCTCCGGCTCCTCCCAGCTTATCCCCCTTGGCTCCTCCGTGTTTATCTCCCTTCGCTCCTCCGAGCTTATCCCCCTTGGCTCCTCCGAGCTTATCACCCTTGGCTCCTCCGGGTTTATTCCATGACGCTCCTCCGGATTTCTTCCCCAAAGTTCCTCCCGACGTTCCTCCCGACGCTCCCCCTGCAATACCTCCTGGTGGTTTATCTCCTGACGTTGCTCCCGGTATATCTGCTTTGGTTGGGGCTCCCTTAGGAGGTGGATTGTTCTTTGGTTTTACTCCAATCCTATATCTACATCACACACACAAACACACCAAGTGTATATATATCAAACTATTTAGAAACTCTTTGTTCTGAAAATTGCATTATGCAGGTTCGTTGTAGATTAATATGCCTTATATAACACTTTTGAGTATAAAAGGACGTATAATACGTGTCCACGTGAAAAAACTAATATATAAGCATAAAACTAATATATAAGCATGAAACTTAAGAATTTTCGATAAGGTTTCTTTAAATTTCGAGGAAAATATAATAGTAAATTAAATGATTTAAATTTTTTTTACTTAAATAGCCAAAATACGAGAGCAAATGCCGTCACTACGAGGGCGGCGGCGCCCACAACCCCGCCGACTACGAGAGTAGTGGTTATAGTGGCTGGTACGAGAATCGGACTGAAGATGACAAAAAGAGGTGTGGCTATGATTAGTCCTACGACTGAGCCGCCGAGGCTTATACCGGCGAACACTAAGAAGACTACAGATGCTATGGCAGCGATAACCACCTGAAAAAGCTGTACAACTGGGATGAGAAACGAGAGCATTTTGTGAATTACGTTTGATCTCTATGGTTTCTAGCTACTCTAATCGGATGGTTGTGGAAAGATAGAGGGCTTTATTATAAAAAGAGTTGTGGGGGTGTACGTGCACGGTACGGTACACATGCACGCTCCATGCAAAACGATGGAAATAAATAGGGCCTTACGTCACGCCAAATTTGCTTCTACTTCTAATTGTGTGGTGTCACGTATTTTTCTAGAGGAGTTTTCTGTATATTGAAAGTATGATAAAATAAAATAAATTAGAGTACTTTTCTATATGTTTGCTCAGGTCCATTGTTTAAAGAAAATCAAAGCCTAATTACAAGCAATATGACCCGAAAAATGGACCAGGTTAAATAACCTTTGAGTATTAGTAGAGTTGTCCGTGGCAGCAACTTGCTCAGTTCTCACATTCTTGGCAGCTCTAACTCGATAAACTTAGTCACAGTTTACATTTTGTTCACACTTTATATAATTATATTTATTATGTATCACTTGATTAAACATTTTTCTTTAGTGCTCGTATTTTAGTAGATCTAGAAATCAAATAATCTTCTGGGTATTGTAGTTTCGTGTAAATAGCTGTTTTCATAATTTCAACGAATCAACCTTTAGGCCAAATTCTTCTTTTTTTGTTTTCTCTTTTTGCCTTAAAAACGTTTTTTTTTTCTGTCATAGGTTTTTTTTTTTTTTTTGCAATTACACGTTTAAAAGCCTTTTCCAAACATTTCTCATTTATTAGTCATAACCGGTGATATATTAGTCATTAGTCAATACATGTTTTATTTGTAGTCGAATATACCGGTGATTCGGTTAGTGCTTAGGCTAGCTTGCATCACATCCCAAAATTCGTATATGACACTCTCACAATGATATTACTCCATGAAAAAAACAAGAAAATGAGTACATTTATTATACTTTTTGTAACATTCGATATACATCAATGGAATGATACTGGAGATATCCGGGGGTAACTAGTATTTTATTACAGAGAGGATGGGTAAATTTTTATTTTATTTATGGGACCCCAGCAGTTAAGTCTGTTCAAGTTCCTCCATTACGGACTAGACGGTGGCGTCAATCCTGGAACTTTTGGCGGATCCTTCCCTGTACGTTTCCTACACACAATTATATACTTCTGATTATTAAAAATTCGTTGACTCGTTGTACAAAATTGTTTTTTTTTTCGTTTTATTTAATCAAAAGAACGACCAGGTTTGAACCAAAGTGTTGCCAAACTAAAACCGAACTTGAAAAGAATGATAAGAGTTTTAGTAAGGTTATACATTCTCAATACCAATAACTATACCAAATATAACCGAATGTTCACCCCTTGAAATGTATATTATTATATGTACGTATGAGCATGCATATATATATATGAAACTAAATTCCATGAAGATACATATGCCTAAAACTACATATGAATATAAGTAAAACAAAATGGGCGAGTGGTTTTCAATAGTTTACTTGTAGAGCCACATAAGGATGGAGATAGCCGTGGCACCAAAGGAGCCGGAGGCGGTGAAACCTGAAGCTAGCAATGTAGTGGCTATAGTCGCTGGCACGAGAACCGGACTGAAAATGACAAAAAGCGGTGTGCTTATGACAAATGCGACCACTGAGCCGCCGAGGGTTATACCAGCGAATGTCAAAAGAGCTAGTGCACACCCGGCGGCGAAAACCGCCTGAACAATCTCAAACATCTTTGGGATGATCAAATTAAACGGCTGGGATTTCTCTCTGATCGAATGATTTGTGATT
>NC_025697.1:3056917-3076707 GCF_000633955.1 Camelina sativa
AAATTAGAGTACTTTTCTATATGTTTGCTCAGGTCCATTGTTTAAAGAAAATCAAAGCCTAATTACAAGCAATATGACCCGAAAAATGGACCAGGTTAAATAACCTTTGAGTATTAGTAGAGTTGTCCGTGGCAGCAACTTGCTCAGTTCTCACATTCTTGGCAGCTCTAACTCGATAAACTTAGTCACAGTTTACATTTTGTTCACACTTTATATAATTATATTTATTATGTATCACTTGATTAAACATTTTTCTTTAGTGCTCGTATTTTAGTAGATCTAGAAATCAAATAATCTTCTGGGTATTGTAGTTTCGTGTAAATAGCTGTTTTCATAATTTCAACGAATCAACCTTTAGGCCAAATTCTTCTTTTTTTGTTTTCTCTTTTTGCCTTAAAAACGTTTTTTTTTTCTGTCATAGGTTTTTTTTTTTTTTTTGCAATTACACGTTTAAAAGCCTTTTCCAAACATTTCTCATTTATTAGTCATAACCGGTGATATATTAGTCATTAGTCAATACATGTTTTATTTGTAGTCGAATATACCGGTGATTCGGTTAGTGCTTAGGCTAGCTTGCATCACATCCCAAAATTCGTATATGACACTCTCACAATGATATTACTCCATGAAAAAAACAAGAAAATGAGTACATTTATTATACTTTTTGTAACATTCGATATACATCAATGGAATGATACTGGAGATATCCGGGGGTAACTAGTATTTTATTACAGAGAGGATGGGTAAATTTTTATTTTATTTATGGGACCCCAGCAGTTAAGTCTGTTCAAGTTCCTCCATTACGGACTAGACGGTGGCGTCAATCCTGGAACTTTTGGCGGATCCTTCCCTGTACGTTTCCTACACACAATTATATACTTCTGATTATTAAAAATTCGTTGACTCGTTGTACAAAATTGTTTTTTTTTTCGTTTTATTTAATCAAAAGAACGACCAGGTTTGAACCAAAGTGTTGCCAAACTAAAACCGAACTTGAAAAGAATGATAAGAGTTTTAGTAAGGTTATACATTCTCAATACCAATAACTATACCAAATATAACCGAATGTTCACCCCTTGAAATGTATATTATTATATGTACGTATGAGCATGCATATATATATATGAAACTAAATTCCATGAAGATACATATGCCTAAAACTACATATGAATATAAGTAAAACAAAATGGGCGAGTGGTTTTCAATAGTTTACTTGTAGAGCCACATAAGGATGGAGATAGCCGTGGCACCAAAGGAGCCGGAGGCGGTGAAACCTGAAGCTAGCAATGTAGTGGCTATAGTCGCTGGCACGAGAACCGGACTGAAAATGACAAAAAGCGGTGTGCTTATGACAAATGCGACCACTGAGCCGCCGAGGGTTATACCAGCGAATGTCAAAAGAGCTAGTGCACACCCGGCGGCGAAAACCGCCTGAACAATCTCAAACATCTTTGGGATGATCAAATTAAACGGCTGGGATTTCTCTCTGATCGAATGATTTGTGATTTGGTGATGGGAAGAACTGGGGTTTTATCAATAACTAGTGGAAGTCTACGTGAACGCTACGCTTCACATTCAGTCTCCATGCAAAACGATCTGAATGAAAAATGGAAAATGTGTTACGTCACGTCATAATTTGTCTCCTTTTTTTTAATATGGATTGCCACGGTTTTTGGCCTTTTCCTAGATTTGATTTTGGAGATATATATGCTATGATCTTGATTTCGTATCCCTAACTCTTTTTTTTTAACTAGAGAATAATACAGACATATATTTGTGGTTTTAAGAACGACAAATTACAAAATTAATTCCTGACAATTACATTTTTCCTAAGAAAATTTGTAACGAAAAAAATCCTTTAACAATGGTAATTAACAAGAATCAGAGTTCCATAAAAGGGAAAATATTGAATACAGTAACAATTTTTCAACTATTAGTATGATGGGTTTTTCCCAATCCCAATAGTAACAGAAACAAATCTTATTATTGGAATAAGTTGACCCGGAAAAAAAAATGTTATTGGAAACAATTTGGTACCGATTTTTTTTTAATATATATATCGTAAATCAGAAAGATGTAAAAAAGATAAGCTTCGAACGAATATTTCATTTGAGGTAATTATGGCTCTATTTCAGCACGACATTGACCATAGACAATAACTGATTACATGACTAAATTTTGTAACTGATTCGATTTAAATTAAATGGTAGAATGATGAAATATATATATGTTAAAGGCATATATTATCAGCATGGAGTTCCAGCCAGGGACTAATTTGGTCGGTTCTTCCTTTACACAGTGGTCAGTAATGGTCACTGCTTAGACTGTTTTAATTTGTAAATAATTTTCGATTTTCCCCTTGACGGAGCGGCAACAATAACAACGGATCGCTGGTTAGACTATCTCGAAATATTCATCTAAAGTTAATATCATATATAAACCTCGTTTAAAAATACTACTATAACAATAAACACGAATACATTTGTTATTGTTTCCGTAGCACACAGCATACATTAATAGAATGACATTTGAGAAATTAAATTTCATCAGCACGTAATTAATATTTAGCAACAAAAAAAGTGGATAAATAATTAGTTTATGGAATTTCAGTATCATCCTTTGTTTATGTCCTTGACTTATTTTCCCGATTTAGCTGCCGGTTTAGCTGCTGGTTTTTTTGCTGGTTTTGCTGCTTCACCTCCTGCAGCTCCACCTGCTGCTGGGGCAGCTGCAGCTCCTCCACCAGCCGGTGTCAATCCTGGAATTTTTGGCGGCTCTTTACCCGTCAATTTCCTAGACACAAAAACAAAGTCTGGTTATAAAAAGTTGTGGTAACATAGATTTCATACTTACGGCTCAAAGCTGTTCGCCATCAAGCAACTTTAATATCTGTACGAGACTTTGTTGATATATCATACATATAAACATTTACAGCAACGCAAAGGAAAAAATGATATAAGTATATGGAATATGTAAAATTATGAAACTAAACAATTTTCAAATATAATCAAACGAACAATTTTAAGTATCTTTAGAACCATTACACTACTAATCAACTACTTGTTCAATAATAAAGATTAGAAAAATGTTTTATTCCGTCAAAAACAAATTCTTGAAATACAACCATTTTTATTCGGTCAATACTCTCACGTAATGTATAGTTGGAACTTATATATGTATAATAAAATAGTAAAGCAGATATTAATCTTCACAAAGATAACAAGATACATTATATTAGCGTCGGAATAAAATTTTAAAATCTTGTGCATGTGCGCATACGTATACGTATTAATAATAAAAATGAATGTTTAGTGGGTTAGTGTTAATTACTTGTAGAGCCACAAGATGATGGTGAGAGCCGTCACACCGGAGCTACCTCCGGCCATTAAACCCGAAGCAAGAATAGTGGTGGTAATACCTGCGGGTACGAGAACCGGGCTGAATAGGAGGAACAGCGGCATGGAGGCGACGAATGCCACGGCTGTGCCGGTTAGAGATAGACCGGCCAGTAACAAGAGGAATATTGCGGCTTGTGTTGCTAACATAGCCGTCATAACACCCTTAAGCGTCGGCCTTTGGGATCGTACTACTACTTTCTCGCGTTTTTTCTTGCCGAACAACAATTTGAGGAAAACCATTGTCGCTTGATCGGATGATGATTGTGAGATTTCACGAATTTGGAGAGTGGTTTTTAATGAGAGAAGAGGTAATGGTGTGGTCTACGTGCACGGCACGTGCTCACCCCATGCGAAACGATGCGGGTGAATGCGTTGAGCTCTACGTCACGTCACGTCAATGCCTCTCTTTTTTTGTTGGTTCGTCACATTTTCTTGGCCTCTTTTTTTTTTTTATATTATAAGTCTTCTTTGAATAAATGAATTATACTATCAAAATCATTTTGATTCCGTACGTATATTGTTCGTTTGATTCAGTTAGATATGGTTTTAACAAGAGTTGTTTTGGCTGTGTTTTATCTTACATGTGCTAAATTTCGATATAATAAAACAAGGACCAAGTTTTATTGAATGTTCTTATTAAATGGCGCATTACATGTGTAGAAATTAACAAAGTGGTGAAGCTGTGTATCCGTATGGTAAGACGATGCTAAGCGAATTTGTACCAAATGATTTGATTTTGAGGTTTGGATAGGGGAATAACTCGAGTGGTCTCAAACAGAGGGTGATCAGAATCTTCAATAGACAATATGATAACTTTTGACATCCGATAATTTGAATGTGATAAGATGTTATATATAAAAAGATTCATATAATAAGATATTTGAGACTAGTTTTTCAACACAAACAAAGGTTGATTCAAAAGATTTATTTTTCGAAATTGTCCAATGATTATATATTTAACTTTTCCATATTATCCCTTACATATGTTTTTTTTTTCTTTTCATTTTTTCGGTTTAGCTTTAGATGCGGGTTTAGCTGTCGGTTTAGCTGCCGATTTAGATGCCACTTTTGTTGTCGGTTTTGCTGCTGGTTTTGCTGCAGGTTTGACTGATGGTTTAATTGATGGTTTAGCTGCCGGTTTAGTTGATGGTTTAGTTGCTGGTTTTGCTGTCGATTTCGTTGGTGACTTAGCTGATGGCTTAGCTTTCGGTTTTGATGTCGATTCTTTCGCCGGTTTAGAAGTTGGTTTAGGCGTCGCTTTAGCTGATGACTTAGCTTTCGGTTTTGATGTCGATTCTTTCGCCGGTTTAGTTTTCGGCTTAGTTGTCGGTTCAATTGTAGGTTTAGATGTCGGTTTAAATGATGGTATACTTATCGGTTTAGCTGTATATGGCGCTGGTAAAGCACCACCAGTCGGTGCAGCTCCCCCTGATGCAGCTCCAACAGGTGCAGCTCCTAATGATGCATCTCCAACCGGTGCGGCTCCACCCGATGCATCTCCAACCGGTGCGGCTCCAACCGATGCATCCCCAGCCGGTGTGGCTCCACCCGAGGCATCACCGGTCAATGTGGCTCCACCCGATGCATCCCCAGTCAGTGGGGCTCCAGATGATGTATCTCCAGCTGGATCAGCTCCAATCGATGCAGTTCCACCTGATGCATCTCCTCCCGATAAAGTTCCATCGGGTGTAGCTCCACCCGGTGTAGTTACATCCGGTGTTGCTCCGCCCGGTGCAGCACCACCCGGTACATCTCCACTTGGTGTAGCTCCAGTCGGTGCATCTCCACTCGGTATCAATCCTGGAATTTTTGGCGGGTCCTTCCCAGTAATTTTCCTACACACAAATAGATATGTATGGTTTTCATATTTTTACTAATTACAGCTCAAAATTGTTCGCCACCAAACAACTTTATAATCTACTACTATACTGTTGATGCATACAAATATATATATGACAATGCGCAGATGAAAGCTCCAAATAGCAATTTAAAACAAAAGTGGACGATATAAAACGAAAGTTCAATGATTGTGTTTTATATGCATATAAAAAAATTTGGAAAATCAGATATTAGTCACCAAAATAACCCCAAATGCTAGATCAGCGAGTAAAGAATTCAAAAATGTATTTACTTTTTTCTATAAAGGAGAATTCGAAAATGTTGCATGTGCATACATATTAATTAATAAAAAAATAAATAAATGTTTTCTGGGTTAGTGTTAGTTACTTGTAGAGCCAAATTAAGATGGTGAGAACTGTCACACCTGAGGTGCCTCCAGCCATTAAACCTGAAGCAAGAACAGCGGCGCTGATACCCGCTGGCACGAGAACCGGGCTGAATACAAGGAATAGCGGCATGGAGGCTGCTAATGCAACGGCTGTGCCAACTAGGGATAGACCGGCCAGCAACAAGAGGAATACTGCGGCTGTGGTGGCAAAAAACGCTGTCAAAACACCCTTAATCGTCGGCTTTTGGGATCGCACCTTTTTGCGTTTTTTCTTGCCAAACAACATTTTTAATGGCCAGAGTATCATACTTATTTTACCGGAATGGTTGTGAGATTTGATATTTCATGAATTAAGAAGAGTGGGTTTTATCTTATGAATCGAGGTATGGTCTACGTGCACGTACGTGCTACCCCATGCGTAACGATGCGAGTGACTATTGAACTCTACGTCATCTCAATGCATCTTCTTCTTCTTTTGTTTGGGTTGCCACATTTTTTGGGCCTCTATGCTTCTTCTTTTTTTTTCTCGCTTTCTTGTAAACTACAGTTGTGGGTGTTTTGGTTAATTTTCGGATTCTGTTTGGGTAGGCTGGTTTGACTAGTTTGATTTTCGTTAAATATGATTCGAATTATTATGCTATACCCAAAGTCATTTTGATTCGGTTTGAGTACAAATTTAGTTTTTGGTGTGGTTTTGTTAAAGTTTTCTTTTCGGTTGTATTTTACATGCATGTGTTAAATTTCTATTAAAAAAATGAATTAGTATTGTTAGCTAATTGAACTATTAATGTTAAGTGTTCTCAAACTTTGATTATTGGAATACAAAAGATTCCAACTTATAGAAACAATGTAATTAATGTGCCTAATAGCAGTGCATTCCATGTAACTACTGTAGGTTCTGTAGCTGTAGTATTAGTATGTGCAAGTGGTCGATCTAAGAGTCACCTAATACAATTCAATTTATACTTTTCCCGGAATGATGTTGGTGGTTGAAATAGGACAGTCTCTTAAATACCTGTTTGTGTTTCCTTTTTTTTTTTTTTTTTTTTCTNAATACCTGTTTGTGTTTCCTTTTTTTTTTTTTTCTTTTTCTTATGGAGTATTATTATATTACAATACAAAATTTACTTCATTTAGCCTATGATGAGCAGTGAGCAACATAAAAGATATCTTGAATTTTCAGTAATCTCTGTAAAATTTAGAACGATAATTAAGAAAAACTCGTAAAGACTGTGGATACTTTTTTTAAATGTTTTTGTTTTCCAAATAATTCTTCTATATTAAAGTTGTATCCCATATAAAATAAAATAAAAATACATTAGGTTGTTCTATATATCTGAAACTACTTTTAAAAATTAATAGTCTAGGTGTGACCATATTCAATTATGAACATAAAAGTGATTAACATATCATTGACACAACCAATAATGGATGATGGCGCAAATAGGACATCTAAACTAATCATATTTTATGAAAAAAGGAGGGTGGATTAGGTTTAATTGTTGTCGAGTTCTACAAATTAATTAAAAATTCCAAAAAATCAAGTTGCTGCAAATCATTTCTCACCAGGAGAGGCCTACCAGGGGAAACAACTTGATTGTGCTGTCTTTCCTCTTTAATAATAAGAACTACATCTTTTGGGATGAGCTCCCTGAAGCCAATCCGGATGTGATACGTAGACGTTGGAATGGTGTACGACAAGTTCGACGAATAATTTGATTTCCCGATACTCTCACCAAAGAGTTTCGAAAACGTGATAAGTAGTCTTCTGTTAAATGTTTCATTAGTTCTACTTCTACTTGAAACGTGATAAATGGTCCTTTGTTAAATGTTAGATTCAGTTTTAACATGTTTCATTAGTTATACACAATGGTAGAAGGACTACATAAAAAGTAAAGATGAATACTACAAAATTACGTGACTTGGTAAAGAAACAAAACATCTGAAATTATTTCGTCGTTATGCATAATACCAATAATAATAAATTGGAATGAAAACAAAAATAATAATGAGATGTTAGGGAAAAAAAAACGAAACAAAAATAAATAAAATATGCAATGCCGTTGAGAATCAAATGGTTTTAAAATAGTCAGCATCAGAGGTAAAAGACAAGTTGAGCATTAAAAATGAGAAGATTCATCGTTTACAACCAAAATGTAAATACCAAAAAGCTTAGCTTTGAATTTGATTACAGTTTTTTCTTTGCTGTGTGGAAGTGTCACGTCACACAACAACAACTTGGGTGAAGGCGTCCTTATAAAAAGGTGGACGTTGTCTTCATAAATTTGTATTAATTGAATCATACTTATGGCCCATCTCTAAAACCACTAATTAAAGAGAGCGACAAAACCAGAGTTTGTGTGTCCCTACCCCATCCATGGCTGCTAAGAACTTGTGATACCTTCTTGTCTCCTTCCTCTTCTCTTTCCCTCTTTTATATAACAACCAAAATATCAGAGCTTTTGTTCAATCATCACTTGCAGGTTCACTCTCTCTCTCTCTCTCTCTCTCTCTCTCTAATTTTATCTGTCAAAAAAAAAAAATGGCGACTATTGAGGAAAGCTCTGATTTCGAAGCTGTACAGAAGAATCTCTTTGAAGACTTCATGGTTTCTGATGGTTTCATGGGAGATTTTGACTTTGATGCTTCTTTTCTCTCCGGACTTTGGTGTATAGAACCTCAGGCTCCTAAACAAGAACCTGATTCTCCAGTTCTTGATCCGGATTCTTTCGTCAACGAGTTTCTGCAAGTGGAAGCTAAATCATCACCAGAGCTGAATACATCATCATCAACATATGAGACTGATCAGTGTGTGAAAAAGGCTGAGAGGTTTAAAGAAGAAGCAGAAACGAGACATTACAGAGGAGTGAGACGAAGGCCCTGGGGGAAATTTGCAGCAGAGATTCGAGATCCGGCAAAGAAAGGATCAAGGATCTGGCTAGGAACATTTGAGAGTGATGTTGATGCTGCAAGAGCCTATGACTGTGCAGCTTTCAAGCTCCGGGGAAGAAAAGCCGTGCTCAACTTCCCTCTTGACGCCGGGAAATATGAAGCTCCGGCGAATTCAGGAAGGAAAAGGAAGAGAAGTGATGTGCAGGAGGAGCTTCAAAGAACTCAGAGCAATTCATCTTCATCGTCCTGTGATGCATTTTAACATTTTAAGAGTGTGAGAAGTTTCCTTAAGTTGTATAAATTAATTGTACAAAGGAAATGAACTGTGTAGCTAGGTTAGTGTGCCTTGCAACAAATGTGTATGGATGTTCTGTTAATTCATGTCCCTAAGATTTACATCTTATTGATAAGAAAATTATCAAGTTCCAGATCTCTAAATAACCTAACTAGTTTGTAATTTATGAGTCAATGGTTCATGAAACAATCAAGGTCTCAATCAGTCAATCTCACACATAGAAACTTCAATGAAACAGCTTGAACAAGTGAGTGTACCTAATATGTTCTCACAAGAGGAGAATAGGGAGTGAATCAAGATGAGCAAGTTGCATGAATGTAGTAGCAAATATTTGTCTCATAGGTTAGATACAAGTCAGCACTCATGGACCACACAAGCTACAGAGAGATGAAAGAGAGATGCACAACTTGCAAATGCAGAATAAACAGAGCAGAGATATTTATCTAAATATCTACTTCTCCTTGTTTCTACCATATGGTTGGGTATTAATAACACTGGAAAACTAGAATACCACTTCTCAACTCTGTCTGGTTTCCTATTTTCATTGGTATTACTCCTGTTTAAACCCTTAGTGGGAGGAGGAATCCTAAATATCTTTTAATCTTTTTGAACAAAATGAGGTATCCTATATACATATGTCATATTCAATCCAAAGGTTGAAGAAAATGAGCTAACCTGTAATTAGATTGAAGAATTTTCTTCAAGAGTTCACTGAGTTGTCAATGCAAGGCCCACTGTGTTGGACTTATTTGGTCACCACTGCAAGAGTAAACTTGTCATACACTTACAAATTATGGCATATACCAGAATATCCATTGGTTCATGGGAAAAAATATAACACTCTTCTCTAATCAATCATTCTCCATAGTTCCAAGGAAATACTTGAAGAAACTCAATCATATCTATCTCACCTTAACAATGTTTGCGGGATCAATAATCTGAATACTTTTCATGTTACCAGAAAATGTTATATAGTTTTAAGGAGTACAAGAGACCTTCAATCTAGCATATGTATGTGTTTCCAGAATCGTAATGCATCATTAACTTTCAACTCAGAGTTTGGAAGACACCTACTTCATATGGATCAGTGGATCACCATTTCCTCAACATTTATAAAATGATCCTGTAACATTATGATTACGAAAACACGTTTTAACCAATCACAAGCCCATGCTGATCATCAAGATACACATCCAAAAACCTGTGCCATAGATATTGAAAAGTTCCTGTATATACCTTCGTTGAGTCGACCATAGCTTTTCCTCAAATGTGAACTTTATTTTGTTGGGTAAGAAAACTCAAGAGAACTTCTTTATACATTGAAAAATAGTTAACATTCACCAGAAATAGCCGCGGGAAATAAAAACACTCCTAAAATTAAAAAACAAAAGGCTGCAACTTTTACAAAAAAAAAAACACATAAGGAATCTTCAGTCATCAGAGCTGTAGTCGCTGGACTCAGGTAGAGACGGGACAGTGGCACAACAGAACGCGTCTTTGTCTTTTAGAAGGAGACAGCTTCCATCAATGTTCCATTTGAGGTCAGATATGGAGAAGCCTGGGAGGGGGTTGCATACACAGAACGCACCAGAGGGAGTCCACATGTAAAGGTGAGAGCTTCCAGTGCATAGGAGGAGGCGTGTGCAGGTTGGGTCCCAAACAGCGGCTCGTATAGGTTCCTTCTGGACCAGGATGGCTGCAACCTCAAGGTGGCGCATGTCCCATATCCACAGAGCAGTAGGCATACTGTCGTTTCTTGTGCATATGTACTGGCTGTCTTTGCTCCAAGCCAGAAGTCCTGAGAACAGTTTGAAAGAGTTAAGCTTTTGGAAGTTAAAAAGCAAGAAGGATACTTTCCATATCTGATTGCAGTTTCTAATGTTGCATTTGATCGCAGAAGAAAGAGCTTACCGACTCCTTGTTTTGGGTTAGGCTTGTCTGCAGGAGGTTTCTGGAAAGGAAAAGCTACCGGTAATTCCTTGACTTCATACCTGACACTTATATAGCCTTCTGAAGCATCTGGACATAAAACCACAGAAGAAAACAAGATAAAATTACAAACAACAAGATTGGTACAGAAGATTCCCCTATCGGAAAAGAACAGATTTGGAATCGTTCTTACCATAATTGCTTGGCATAAAGTTTTCATCCAATGATAACTCAGACATATCAAGCTGTAAGGGTTCATCGATTTCCTAGAAGAAAAAAAAAATATGTCCAATAATACACATCCCTGAGTTGACAGTCAGCATTTTTCAGAGGCTGTCAGAAACTCTTTTATGAAAGGGTAGAAATGGATATACCTTGAAGATAGCAGCAGAACAGGGCGCACGAACTGTTGATAGGTGTAAGAATTCGGCGAATGTTTTCCAAGTAAGGTGATTCAGGACCCGCAACATCTGATCGTAGCTGCCAATGGCAAGAAACTGACCACACGGAGACCAGGATACAGTCTTCACACCAAGTCCACATTCATATGCCTGATACTTAAATAGACACCTACCATCTGGAGAATAGATTAGAACCTGCCCAAAGTTACAAACTTTAGAGAGATCCCTGACAAACCAAACTATCTAAACATAGCACCAAACCAAAAAATGATACATACCTTATATTCAAGAGGCGAATCCCACACTACTATAGAACTATCATCAGGTGACCACTCAAGATCAGCCAAGTCCAAGGTGTCAACAGCAAAGCTACCCATAATCTCCCATGACTGACAAGACAAAAGGTTAACATAATCCTTGCAATCACGCCGCGTACAGATTGCCGCAAACTTCCCATCTTGATTGAACGAAACTCCCTTGGAACCATGCTTTGGCCACTGAACATGAACGCACGCCGTGTTCAAAAGAGACCAAACCGTTAACCTTAGCTGAAACTCCGAGGTAGTGAGTATATGACGGCTGTCTGGACTCCACCTAGCGTATGAAATACCAGCAGGACCTTCGTCAATCTTGCAAGTCCATTCTGGTTGTGTCAAAGACCAAGCTTGAATCATGGGTTTTTTATAGAGACCACACAGAATGTACTCAGAATCAAGAGCCCATTCTATGTAGCTTATTTTATCTAAGCAAGAAAACAATTGCACAACCTGCATTTACATCCACAACATATTCATTAAGAGATTAGTAGATAGATCTCTCCAAGGTTCAACGACATCATCATCATCATCATCATCTCAAAGGTTCCAATTTCCAAAATTTAGCAAATCCAAGTTAAGTATTACCTAATTTAAGCACTGGATCTAATTGCATTATTAGAATTAAGTAAGATCCAAAAAAACTTAAAAGCTAAAATTGGCATTCTAATCAAAGGGTTTTAGAGTAGTCAGTTACCAAATCGAACTAGTTATTATACCTGAAACGAAAAAGTATCGCGGATCACGAGACGGTAATCATTGGCGACGGCGACGTAACGAGAGTTTGGTGAGAAACAGCAAGGACCTGTTTGCTTGTAAGCCTCCGTGAATTCCATTATTTTAAGTCTACGCCTTAGATTCCCCGACGGGTTCTAAGAAGAGACGAAGCAAATGCCCTAAGATCTTCGTTATACAAAGCTCCTCCTCGATTCACAGTGGTAGGAGAGAGACTGCGAGAAAGCCATGGAGAGAGAGAGAGCACAATTTTCAAAATTGAAATCCAACAAGAGAGATGACCAAGGCGTTTCGGGTCGGGTTTATATTGGGTGGGTGGTTTGTTGCTATGGTTTTCAGACTGATAATGGGCCTGAGGCCCATTCTTCATAACTAGCCTTATTTATTCAACACCAATAATAATTACAACACAACATTCTGCCGGTTTATCTGACTAAACTTGATTTCGTTTGTTAAGCGTTCGGTACATTTTCTGGTTGGAGGACAGGAACATAAAATAACAGAACACAAAAAAAAATTGTTTTATCATATAGACTTTCACTAAGCATATTCAACATTACATATAAACATTAAACGATTAATTGTAAAACGCTTTTTTTTTTTTAATAGTTTTCAGTCATACAATTTTGAATCCATAGCAGATAGCACAATATGTTGGGACAGCTCGACCAATCCGTTTACTTCGGGGGTTTGGGTGTGGCTGTGGGTTTGGGTGTACTTGCAGCTGCAGGTGCGGGTGCGGGTGCGGGTGTGGATGAACTTCCACCGGCAGATTTATCTCCAAACGATCCAGAAAAGGTTCTTCCTCCCCAAGTTGCTGTCCAAGTTCCTCCATAACCAAAATTTGACATAGCTTGGGTTGACGAACCTCCTCCCCAAGATCCTTTAAAAGTTCCTTCATAATTAACCTTTGGATGGAGTGAAAACAGAGTTTGGTTTGGCGAAATTCTTACAAACAGAGTTGGCTTTAGTCCCATCCTGCGTCTACATCACACACAGACACACTTGTCATAGTTTAATTAAATGTTAAAGGAAAAACTTTGTACCAAGACCCAAGTTATTTTATAGATAAATCATGTGCCCGTATATGTATATAAGCATGAATTATACTTTGTTTGTTTCGTTTTACTTAATGAGCTACCTGACGAGAGCGATGGCCATAGCTCCAAAGATGCTACCGGCCGTAAACCCTGAGGTTAAGACAGCAGTGGCTATCGTGGCTGGTACGAGAATCGGACTGAATATGATGAAAAGCGGTGTGGTTACGGTTAATGCCGCGGCTGAACCAGCGAATGTTAGACCTGATAAACCTAAGAAGACTATAGATGCCACGGCAACGATAACTACCTTTAAAACCTCCAACAATGGGATGAGAAAAGAAAACATTATTGTGATAAATGTTAAATTTCGATGAGTGAGGTTTGTTATGATGGAGTCCCTTATCGGCGCATACTTTGTTATCGGATGGTTATTTGGGGTCTTACATGCAATACGATGGGAGTGAATAGAGATCTACGTCACGTTACATTATCTTTCTTTTGCTTGCTTCTTTTTCTTTAGGTTGTCATGTTTTTTGGACCTTTTCTTCTTTCTTGAAAAAGTTCAAACATTAGTTGTCGTGTTGCCGTTCACGTCTATGGTTAGAAACATCCTAAACTAGGTGCTTCCAAAGATATTCCAAGGGTGAGAAATTTTACGGAAGTTTTGATGGATGACAATGTGCTTGATCTGTCGTAGCGTGCCCATCTTTGATGTTAACTATATGGTAAATTTGATTGTAATGATTTCTTACAATGTCTCGAAAATAGTAATATTTCACTAAGCATGTAAACTGATTCTTGATCTTCTATAGGTCTTGCAGTTTCAAAAGACAACAGCGTTCAGTTGTGGGCAATGTCTGAATTAGTCACACTACTACATAAATGTAAGAACAGGTCAACGTCAACGAAACTCAAAAGAATAATTGATAATCAAAAGCTTCCTCCGTAATCTTCTTGACCAAAAAAACAGAGCACATCACATCATTAACTCTCTTTATAATCCAACACCAGAATCTCTCTTCTTCACTCCAATAAACCCTAAACCAGTTTCTTCTTCTTCTTCTTAAATCACTCTCTAACGATGTCTTCTTGTTCAAGAACAAGAACAAAAGCTCCAAGATCGGCCACAAGCCATAGAAAAGGCCGTTTCTCTTCTTCATCATCAGCTACAATTGTGGCAGATATCGACGATGTCTTGACTCAAATTCTCTCTCTTCTTCCAATCAAAACTCTTTTAAGATCTAAACGCGTATCCAAACGCTGGCTTTCACTCATTACAAATCCTGATTTCTCCAACCGTGTCATCAAGTCCAACCACCCCTTACCCATCTCTGGCTTTTTCTTACACTCACCAACAGCCATCAAATATAGTTTTGTCTCTCTTGATGATGATGAAGATGATGCAATCAACCAACGGACTTCGTTATCATTACTTCTTTGGTTTACAGATCACTCAACAGATATGATCATAATCCAATCAACCAATGGCCTTCTCCTCTGCAAATGCGCTTGTGCTTCTTCTAACCAATTCAACACAAATTACTATGTTTACAATCCGACAACGAAACAGTACACTCTTCTCCCTCACGTGACCACAGGTTACATCACACTCTCTCTAGCCTTTGATCCTTCTGAATCTCCTCACTACAAAGTCTTTTGCCTCAGAACAAAAAGCATGACCTCCTACTCCTTCCACATAGAGGTTTATTCCTCCAATGAAGGATATTGGAAGAGACTTGTTTCGGTTCCTTCTTCTTCTTCTTCTTCTTCACCCTTTGTAGAGTACAAAGAAACAGTCTTTTGGAACGGCGCGGTTCACTGCTACGGTCCACGCACAAGAGACTGCATCTCTTTTGATATCAATCAAGAAGAAATCAAGATTCTTCCACTCCCTAATCTTGACCATGAAGAAGACGATGAGCCGCTACCTGATCCCAATACATTGAGGTATTTGGATGAATCCGGGGGCAATCTTTACTTCATTGAGGTAAATGATCAGAGTTCTTCAGATTTACCGATTTACGAAATGGAAAGAGATAGCTCAAGCTGGTTCCTGAAGTATAACGTTGACTTGGAGCCTCTTTTAGCCGCTTTCCCGGAGATGATCAGAACCGAATACTATACAGATAGGCGGATATACACGTTCTCTGTCATCGTTTTTGTAAAAGAAGAGACAGATGCAGAATCATACATTGTGCTTCACATTCCAAACAAGGCTGTAAAGTACAACTTCATAACCAAGACTTTCAAGAAACTTTGCCCATTGGTCAATGATGCTCCTGAGGATGCGTTTTACAGATTCCAAAGAACTTTCCAGTTCATTGAGTCTCTTGCTAACGTCTAAGAGTAGTTTACTCCCCCAAAACAGTCTAAAAGCTTTATCTGTAAATTGCATCCTTATGTAGAAGCTCTTATTTGAAATGAAATCTTTACTTCTGTCAGAAACTACTTGAGAGGACACATTCTTCTAAGATTTCCTAATCTCTTCTAGTTTACTCAAGACTTGCTTGATGTTTGGCCTAAGAGAAGGCGATGGAGAGCAACAAGACATTGCAAGCTGAAAATACTTGAGGACACATTCTTCACTCAGATTATCATCACTCTTAAGAATCTCAGGACGGTATAAATCAGACAACCTATGATCAAGAACAGCATTCCTCATGAAATCAGGAAGATAGAACTCATCGTCGCCAGTTGGATTCTCGTTTATAGGTTCTTTACCAGAGACTAGCTCAAGCATGATCACACCGAGACTATACACATCACTCTCTTTGCTCACTTCCTTCATCTTTATCAACTCAGGAGCTTTGTATCCCTCAGCAGCAGAAACATCAAGAATCTCTTGTCCTGCAGCTAGGTTCAAAAGCAAATGCAAACCGAAATCAGAGATTCGAGGTTCGAAACTCGGACTCAGAAGAACGTTCTTGGTTTTCAGATTGCCGTGGACTATTGGTTTCTGCATTCCTGTGTGGAGATAATCAAGAGCTTTAGATATTCCAATGCTTATGCTTAAAATATTGATCCATTTTTTAGATTCATCATCTCCACCTGCCAAAACAAAGATTTGCTTAGATTGATGTTCTTGAGTATATAATTCAAGTTTCTTACTGAAGTAAAAAAGAAAATGACAGAAAAATACAACAAGAATAGTACCGACAAAAGACAAAGACTATCATCATCATACCTAAATATTGAAAAAGCTTGGAAAAAAATATAATACTTAAAACATAATAATGAAACAATGAATTAAATGCTCCAGCTAATGTGTATCGTTCCAGCTGTGTAATGTATGTGGTTCTCTTTTGAATAGTGTAAACTTTTCCATATCTTAAACTTATTCATGTGATCATAAACATGGAAATGTATAATTGTTCTTAGAGGTTTTTAACCATTTTTCCCGGAAAACTCATAAAACAAGTGACAACAAGATTCCATTGGGTGCGTTACAGTTTTTTTTTTTTTTAAAGGTTAAAATTCTTTGCTTTTTGTCGTAAAAAAAAAAGTTTATTCCTTTTTTATTCTTTAGAAAAAAGAAACAGAGAGACTTACTTCTGATGAACTCTGAAAGATTCCAAGAAGCAAAGAAAGGATGAACCATAAGCTTCTCTCCTCTGTTACCACCATAGAAACCTAACAAAGGAACCAAATTCTCATGCCGAACAGAACCAAGCGTCTCGATGACACCTTTAAACTCTTTAGAATCCGATCTCACTGTACACACCGGTCTGAGGAACCTAAGAACTCTAATCTTGCCGCTTCGTTGAAGAGAAGCTTTGTAGAGAGTACCGTAGCTTGATTTACCGATGACTTCTCCAGGAGCATCGAGTATATCGCAGATCGTTAGATCTTCTCCGCCTTGAAACGTTACTAGCTCCTCTGTTTCAGAGTTGATGGAGTATCCTTGTTTGTTGTTGTGGTCGAGTGATTCGACGTCGTCGTATTGATCTGATTTTGTAGACGACGATGATGATGATTCTTTTCTTCTAAAGAAGACGATGATGAAGAAGATTACTACTATCAAGAATGCTGATAAAGATACTCCTAGTAACAATGTTAGTAGTTGAGCTTTTCTCATCTCATGTAACCTTTTTTATTTTCTTGAAAAATTGGAATCTTGATGTGAGATTTGCAGGAAAAAAGAAAAAGAAGAAGGTCTGAGAGAGAAGAAGAAATGGGAAACTGTGGAAATTTATTGTTCACAGAGAAAGATTGATGTTGATGTGAGATGAATGAGAAGTTCAGAGGTACAGAGATCTAAGAATATCTTTATTTTATTTTATTTCCTTCCTCTGTAACAATGTTGACTTTATAATGTTCTTCCATCTTTGGCTTCTACGTATATGGAAATATCATATTTTTCTCCCTAATATATTTACTTCTCTCTCGAGTTCTCAACCAATTATAACCTAATTATTTCACATTATTTTGTTTCTCTTACACGTCATCTTATACTTATTTGTTTTTGTAGATTCATGTAAAACATGAACGTTTGAGTAATTTTTGGATCAATTCTTGAAAACTCACAAGTGATTTGCACCAATTCTTTTTTTTTCAAGTAAAACTATTTTGAAAAAATGATGTCTCGAGGAGCACGTTAATTAGTTTCTTTCAAGGTGATATCATGGGCGACCATGGTAATTAATTGTAATGATCTCAAGAATAAAAAGAACGTTGAAAGTGGTGATGACAATTAAATGTTGGGTTTGACTAGTGATGGTGGTTGAAGTGCGTGGGGAACATATATACATCTTACATCTTAAATCCTTTGATTGGAAGTTTATATCCGGCAAGTTTTTAGGGTCCAGACTCTGAACTGGTGGATTGAACCAGAAATTGGAAGTAATTGAGAGGAAATCAGGAAACTAAAAAAGAAGAACCTATAGAGTAATATACTTACTTTCTGCTACAAAATTTCCAAACCAATCAAAATTTTTGTTAGTTTGATAATTGAAAAAGTAATTCGTATTGTTACACAAAATAGTGAAAATTAAAATTTTCGGATAAGGTATAATGGGAAATCATAACCTTTTAAATACAGTATGAATTTTGGTTTCAAATAATTGATTTACTATTAATGTTTGCGTAAAACTCAGGATACCCTGTAGTTTGTGATTGACTATGATTGTGTTTTGGGCAAAAGATCTGAAAGTAAAAATTGTGTTGAGATTTGACAGTCGACATCACGACTAAATCTTTTGTTAGCTGTAAGCTTGTCTCTTTAATTCCTTAATTAGACAGTTGACACCGACCATGTTCACTTCATCTAACGGCTCCGAGACACCCATTTTTGGGGTTCCACTATCACACGTCATCATCGTCGTGGTCCTACAAGAGACACACGTCATCATTACAAAATGTTCACCACCAATATGATTGTGAAAGCATAATATTTGTTCATAAATATAAATAAATCTCATAAGTATTAGGAGTTGCGCGATTCATAATGAATATTCATAATCGTAAACAAAGTCAGGAATTGGCTCGTTTCTTATAGTGTTGCTAATAACTACTGTATTTCATAGACAACAATAAAAAGTACTCCTACTTACTATAAAACTACTTGACATGAATTAATATACAGAGCAAATTATAATAAGGGTAGAGTTAAATCCATTAATCATATATTTTTATTAGTTGTTGTTTAAGGTTGTTTTATTGTTTTATAAAGAAAACCATTAATTTTATTGTTTTATATTTTTAAAAAATATATTTTCTAATCTTTTGATTAGTTAAAACATTAAAACAGTTGGATAAAATTGGAATATTTACAAAACATTTGCATTGAAAATCTAAATTGATAAGTATTATGACACAAATTTTAACTTTTAGAAGGACAACAAAAAAAAGAGAAAGAGAGTACTAAACTAACCTTAAACTGAGATTCCAGAAGGTGAAACGTATGGATTTTCTTCAGCATTACATATTGAATAAGACATTTGAAGTAGGACCAATATAAAACCGAAAACAAATTATTCTTATATTATACTACTCTCACATTATATATTAAGTGCATGGCCCAAAATAAATATAATGAAACTGAAACGTTGGTCGGCGGTTTCATTTTTATGGTCCCAATGTGATATGTAAGTAGTTCATACTCCTAAGAAAAGAATCAACCTGCAAAAAAAAAGAGGAAGTAATTCGTACTCTACAATAAGGTCGATATATATAAAGTTATCATCACTTATATGTGGAGCGCAATTGTAGATCGGTATGTTATGTAATATGATATTACTGAAAAAGAAAGGAAGAGAACTTAAAATATTCACTTATTTTAGTTCTTGTAAGACATCTCTCGTACCCTTGGCTCAATAGATGGAACTTTATATTCTTCACTTTATTTCAGGTATGAAAAGTATTTACCAAAATCGTGTTTCACTGACTAGCCATGACGAGGTGAACTGTGAACACACATCGAGGGTTATCGCCTCTACAAGTATCTGGTGAATATGATCTTTAACATGTTGTGGGGTTAGTAGTGACACGTCAGTGTAGTTTTCCTTCATGTACTTTTTGGCTCGTTTCAACAATTTCAAGTCAAAAAAAAAAAAAAAAAAAG